>NW_022436944.1:19815330-20101696 GCF_009761245.1 Sapajus apella | reverse complement strand
ACTCTCTTTCTTTCCCTCTCAGGAATGTCAGTAAGTTACAGATTTGATCTCTTTACATAATTTAATATTTCTTGAAGGTTTTGTTCATTTTTAAAAATTCTTTTTTACAGTCTGTCTGACTGCTGAGGTGATTCAAAGAACTGGTCTTTGAGCTCTGAGACTCTCCTTGGCTTGGTCTATTTTGCTGTTAATGTTTTTGAGTGTATTATGAAATTTTTATAACAAATTTTTCATTCTAGGAGTTCATTTTGGTTCTTTCTTAAAATGGCTACCTTGTCTTTTAGTTCTTGAATCATTTTATTGGGTTCCTTGGATTGGGTTTCAACTTCCTTCTAAATCTTGACACATTTCCTTGCCATCCAGATTCTGAATTATATGTCTGTCATTTCAGTCATTTCAATTTGGTTAAAAATCATTGCTTGTGGGGGCTAGTGTGTTTGTTTGGAGGTAGGGAGGCACTCTGGCCTTTTGAATTGCCAGAATTATTGCACTGATTATTTCTCATCTGAGAGGGCTTGTGTTCTTCTAACTGTAATAAGATGAGTATGGTCAGTTGGCTTAATTTCCAGGTGCTTTCAAATGACCAACGTTCTGTACAGGATTTTAATTTGTGGCTGGAGTTTTCCCTTAGGTTTCACAGGTGCAGTATGCTGGCTAAATATTTTTGGTGTTGTAGTTTGGGCTGGAATCCATTAGATGGAACTTACGAGTGATGGCTGGCAAATAGGCTTTACTTAGCTGTGTGGCTCTTTCGTATTTCAGCATGTTCTCAGTAGTGCTCTGTGGTAAGGTGGAGAGAGATTACCCTCTCACCAGTTCTCCTCCTGGGCCTTGGGAGGGCCTCCTTCAATCACTGGCAATGCATCTGTCTTTTCTCTACTAGATATTTCAGCCCACAGGGTTCCCTCAGGCGGAGGCTATGGCTAGTAGACAGGCAACGCCCTTCCTAGACCAACTCTGTAAAAGGAGATATGCCCTGTGCCCCGGCCAGCCCATGAGCCAGGTATCTTACCCCTCTCAGTATTCAGGGAGTGGAGGCTCCTTCCCTGCTTGGGCTCTACCCACGCTGGTGAGTCTTGCCCAGCTAAAAGCAGCAAATTTGGGTGGAGTAGCATGGATCACCATCTATGTGTTTTCTGGGGTGACACAGAGCTGTGCCTGGCTGCAAATTTCAGGGAGAGGTGGGGCCACTGTGCTAGAGGCAGGAGCCAAGCTTTGTCTCGTGGGAAGGAGTGAAGTAGTCTGACTGCTCCCCAGCACCACGGCTGCAGCCTCTGTTGGTGTCATGGCAGCTGATGCTGAGCTGCTCATGGATCTATGGCCTGTGGGCCTCCTTCCAGCCTTGAGTGGTACCTCTGCAAAAACTCTGATGACTCTCTGTATCAATCTGGAGGCCTGGGGTACAAGGAGTCAGGGAGGTTCTCCCATTCCCAATATTGCACAGGTCCCTGTGAAAAATGTGGATCCCCTGGGAACTCTTATTCTCTCATCCTTTTCCCATCTCCGGGAGCTTCTCCTGGCTTTGCACTGGTCCCAGGCAGACAGCTGTTTACCTTCCCTCTTCTCTGTTCTTCATGTGTCCCCTCACTCCCTTAAATAATGCTGACATGATTTCTCAGATGGTTCACTTGAAAAGTCAGTATTTACTCACCACTTTGTTTCCTCACTGTGAGAGCAGTGCACACTAGCTGCTTCTTGAACCCTCTTACCAAAAGGAATATTTTCTATGTAAAAAATTATTCACAAAAGCTCTTTTAGCTTTATCAAATGCTGGTTTTGCTACTTTGAAGAAAATATTATTGATCTGTTCTAAGGTTTTTTGAAGAATAAAAACTAATTTTTTGTTTTGACTTCTCATGTGACTTCTTGTCTTATTTCATTGTGCTGCTACACCAGAATACCTGAGACTGGGTAACTTAAAAAGAACGGGAATATTTCTCACAGTTTTGAAGGCTGGGAAGTATAAAATCAAGGCACCAACATTTGGTATCTTTTGAGGGCCTTCTTGGTGCTTCCTAACTCGGTAGAATTTGGAAAGGCAAGAGAGGCCAAATGCTGAGTAAAGTCTCTTTTATAGGGCCCTAATCCTGTTCATGAAAGAGAAGTCCCTCTGGCCTAATAACCTCTTAAAACACCTACCTCCTTATTATAATAGTATAATATCACATTGGAAACACCTGAATTTTGAAGGGGACACATTTAAATTCAGCACTTCTTAACGTATATTAGATTTTCATTTTATTTTTTCTTAACATAGTTTCTAATTCTCTTTTTGATTCCCTTAGCCATCAACTGATCTCCACTTTCAGGCATTATAGGCCTACTAACCATTGTCTACTTTAGTTGAAACGCTTAATAGAATTGTCAGTATTACTGAATATGTCCTTAGCTTATATACCTCCTAGCTTCATTTGCAGCTGTTCCAAAACTGCTGAAATTTTTCCTATTTCAGTATCATTATGTATTGTTGAAGAAACTGATTCATTCTCTGAAAACACATGCAGGCTTTAAATTTTTTTTTTAAGTTCTGGGATACATGTGCAGAATGTGCAGGTTTGTTACATAGGTATACCTGTGCCATGGTGGTTTGCTGCACCTATCAACCTGTCACCTAGGTTTTAAGCCCTGTATGCATTGGCTACTTGTCCTGATGCTCTCCTTCCCCTCAACGCCCCCTCCTCTCCAATAAGCTCGAGTGTGTGTTGTACCCCTCCCTGTGTTCATGTGTTCTCATTGTTCAACTCCCACTTATGAGTGAGAACGTACAGTTTTCGTTTTCTGTTCCTGTGTTAGTTAGCTGAGGATAATGGCTTTCGGCTTCACCCATGCCCCTGCAAAGAACACTATCTGATTCCTTTTTGTGGCTGTTTAGTATTCCATGGTATATATGTACCACATTTTTTTATGCAGTCTCTCATTGATGGACATTTGGGTTGGTTTCCTGTCTTTGCTATTGTAAATAGTGTTGCAATAAATATACGTGTGTATGCATCTTTATAATAGAATGATTTATAGTCCTTTGTTACTAAATAAATGTAAGTATTTGAAACCAATACTACAAAAAAAATAATACTAATAATAATGCTTCAAATCCATCTGCTGTGGTTAAATTTTTTTGTTGCCTCCAAAATGAATGTTGCAATTTAATCCTTAATGCATCAGTATTAGGAGGTATGGCATTTGGAAGGTAATTGAGTCATGAGGGCTCCACTGTCATGAATGGGATTAGGCACGCTTCTAGGAAAGCGTGAGGGAGGGAGTTTATCCCTTTTTGCCCTTCAGCCTTTTGCCATGTGAGGGCAAAATGTTCCTCTCCCTTCCAGAGGGCACAGTGTACAAGGCACCATCATGGAAGCTAAAAGTAGTCTTCACCAGGCACAAAAACTGCTAGTTCCTTAATCTTGGGCTTCTCAGCCTGAAGATTGGTGGGAACATAAGTGTATGTTCTTCATAAATTATCCAGCTATGGTATCGTGTTACAGCAGCAAAAATAGTCTAAGACATTATCCTAGTGGCTATACAGGTGTGTATTAATAACTCAACATCCTCAGTTTTTTTATCCTTGAGAATGATCATTTAATAATAACTTCCACTAGCAATCAAATCATTCTATGATATGAAGCCCAGGATTTTATGGAATTTCTCACTGAAAATAATTATTTCTGGGAATACCAGGGGAGAGGGTCCATCCTGGTCATCCCTTGTCAAGTAGGCAAGTCAGCTCACTTTGGATCACTCTTGCGATTATTATAAATAATCTTGTTTCTTTACAATAGCTTTTCCAGGTATAGATATAAACACAATATTCTTAATTTTCTAACACACCAGAATATGCTATTTGCCTAAACCTCAGTGAAATCCTGGCAATAACAAAAGGAAATTGCAATGTGAAAAACAAAAACTTCAAATTACAAGCTGGGTGTCTTTGTTTGGACTGTTATAACAAAAATACGATAAACTGGGTGGTGGTGGTGGTTATAAACGGCAAACACATATTTCTCATAATTCTGGAAACTGAGAAGTTCTAGTGAGGGCCCATTCATCATAGATCATGCCATCTTACTATGTCCTCACATGGTAAAAGAGGAAAACAAGCTTCCTCCGCCTCGTTTTAAAAGGCACTAATTCTATTCATGACAGCTCGATCCTTATGCCTAATCACCTTCCAAAGACCCCGCTTCCTAATACTGTGGCATTAGGGATCGGGTTGCAAAGCATGAATTGGTGTGGGACAGTGGGAAGGCAAACACTCAGACCACAGCACTGAGCGCAATTTTTAGAGACTAAGACTGAAGACTTTCTCAAAATATGCTGTCTCCGTCTGTCATTTGTCACCAAACTACCTCTCTCTAACCAAACTGTCCTTGTCCATAAATAACCTCTCTCCAATTTTCTCTATCCCAGTGAGAATTTACCAGTTATAAAATAAATTCTGCTCTAACAGTAAACTCCCAAATAACTAATCAACTAATCAAGGTATAATTCATTTCTCTCATGCAAAAAACATTCAGGATGTAGCTTTCCATTTTAAGTATGTCCCCTCATGGATCCAGGTTAGATATGTAAACTCCAGTGGTCACTTTCCACCCAGAAGGATGAGGAAAAGTCCTGGTCATTTCTCTGGTTGAAGATTTTCTTTGGTAGGTCTATGCAACTTGCTTGCTTACATCTCGTTGGTCAGAACTTACTTGAATTACCCCTTTAACTACAGGCTATGTGCCTTTTTACGTAAATTTCAACTTACGTTACTGAAGATGAGGAAGAAGAATGTTTAGTAGGCAATAAGAAGTCTTTTTCAAAGGGAGGATAAAATCAATTTATGTTTCAAATTTGTCTCAAGCCTCTGGCCCACCTCTCTATTATTATAGTCTGAGATACAATGATGATCTCAGGAAAGAAAGATTTCTACATTATTATACAGAAAATTATAGCTCCTCATAATCTCAAATCTTACATCCATGGTAAGATGTTTTCTTCTTTTCCTTTTTTTTTTTTTTTAGACAGGCCTCACTCTGTCAATCAGGCTGTAGTGCAGTGGCACGAACATAGCTCACTGCAGCCTCAACTGCTCAGACTTACAGTGACCCTCCCACCTCACCTCCCGTGTAGCTGGGACCACAGGTGTGCACCACCACACTTGGCTTTGGCTAATTTATTGTGGGATTTTGCCATCTTGCCCAAGCTGGTCACAAACTCCTGGGCTCAAGCTATCTTCCTGCCTCAGCCTCTAAAATGCTGGGATTACAGGCGTGAGCCACCTTCCCTGGCCCATAGTAAGATTTTTATCTTTACATATATAGAGGTTCATTCAGGGTTGAACCAAACGAAAGAGTTGTCTGTCTCCAAAGACAAAACCTTTTTCCTCTTTCAAATTTAATAGAGCAAAAATGTTGACATCTATCAAAATAGTGTATATGTAGTCTATGTATATATACATATATATACATATGTATACACATGAATGTGTGTTTATATAATATGAATATAAATATATATCTATGTCTATATGAGACAATGAGGATATGCAAATATAATTGTTATTCTCCCTGACTGGTGAGATCATGTGTAGATTTCAAGAGTTTTGTATTTGTAATATTTCCTGTGATGAACTTTTATAAATTATAGCAAGAAAAATTATGCTTATAAATCTATATATTGATGTTTAATATGTATGTGTTAACGAAATATTTCTGGTTCAGAAAAAATATCTAATCTACAAATGGGAACTGTAAATTGTAGATTTTGATGAACAAACGATCATAACTGTAAGTAACAGCAGGGTGGGATTTCTAAATTGTATTTAAAAGTAAAGGATTTACCCTCATAAGTATGATTGGTTAATAAACTTGCAGCTGAGAGACTTCTTAATTAAGTATCTCCTGGGTGTACTGGGCTCTGTTAACAAAATATGCAATTCTTCTTTTCTATATTACATGTTGTTAATGTTAAGATATGTACATTGCAGTGTCTTTGCAAATTTATTTTCAATCTTTTTATAATTGTGTTTCTTTTTTCTGTGAAAGCAATCATCCTTCAGAAGATAAAGTAAAAGAAAGTATATTTGTGTGTCAATATAGATGTATACTTATGTGCATAAATATATAAACTTTTATATATAGGTATATGTGATTATATATTTATATACATGAATATGTATTTGTATGTGTATCATATAATCTTTGACATCCCTGTGTTTTCCTTCCATGTGTTTCTAAAACCTCATTGAATCCTAATTAAATATGTCAGGGATGTTGAAATGGCAACTGACACCATCATGTCAGTCAGAATATTTAGTTAATGGCTGAGAATATAACCTCACAGAAGCCATGGTCTACCTGGTTACTTGCCTCCACTCAAGTGTGACATTGCAAACATTAAATATTCAGTGTGTCATGTCCACTGAACGATCAGAATAGACATCTGTTCAATCAGAACAAACACCCAACTTTCTTGTATCCCCGCTAAATATCAACCCTTCTCCTAAAGTGTTTGGTTTACTTGGTACACACCTGATATATTTTTTCCAAAGTTTGCAGTAGTTTTTAAAGTGAAATATAAACCTTGAAGTATTTCTTATTCCATGAGTGGCCAAGCCAATGGACAATGAATACCCAATCTTTCTCTTTATGTTCATTGACAGACTGTCCCTTGACATTAACAAGAGCTCTGTGAGGAATAGAGCAAAAGAAAAGACCAGAAAATTCATAGACTTCCAGGCCTATGCAGCCAGTCACACAATAATCAGAAAGCGCTTTTGTTGTTTGTTTTGATTGTTTGTTTTTCCTCTTCCACAGTTTTCTTGGCTGGGATTGAATAACCCAAAGGAGTATGTTGTAGAATCATTTCTACGTTCAGATGGAGGCAAAATTGGCAAATATCATGGTAAGCTATGAAGTGTTGCCTAACAGAATCTTGGTCATTTCTATTTTTAAATTTTCTTTTGTCTATATTTTAATCTTTTTAGAACTGTGACCATAGCAGAAGTGAAATTAGTGCTAGGGGCCTGTGAATCAACATTAATAGGTATGTTAGCTATAGACTTTCATTTTTTTTCCTTCACTTAAAATTAACATGTGGTTATTACAAAATGCTATAAAAAGCATCAGGATATAAATAGTAGTTTTAGTATGTTTATAGCTTTCTATTAATTTCAACTGATCAGAAACTTAGAGGAAAACAGGATTAAACAAACAAGAAAATTTACTGGATCACGTAATTTAAAAGTCTGGGGGAAAGACCTGGCTTCACGCATAGCTGCAGCTGGGGGCACAAAAAGTGTCACAAGTAATGTTTCTTTCCACATTTCTACCCTGCTCTCTGGAATATTGGCTCAATTATCAGCTAGCTCCTCTCCTTAAGATGGCAGCCATCTTTAGTTTAAATTCCCCTAGGGGCCTGGCACATGCCTATAATCCCAATGCTCTGGGAGGCCAAGGAGGGAGGATCACTTGAGGAAAGGAGTTCAAGACCAACTTGCCCAACATAGTGAAATCTCATCGCTAAAATTAAAAAATTAGCCAGGTGTAGTGGTACTGCCTCTAGTCTTAGCCGCTGAGGATGCTGAGCCAGGAGGATCGCTTGAACCCAGGAGTTCAAGGTTGCAGTGAGCCATGATCACACCAGTGTACTACAGCCTGAGCAAGAGAGTGAGAACATGCTTCTAAAAAATAAATGAACAAATAAATCCTCCTAGAATTTATCTCTTTCAATAATCCCATCAAAAGTGTCACAGCACTTTTTGGCACTGATGGGACACCTGACTAATCAGGAAAATGCAGTGCTCTAACTGGTCATGTTAGATTCCAACCCATCCCAAGAGTTGCTAAGGGTAGAGTATATGTCCAGAGAGTAAGATCATAGTATGCTCATATACCAAGTATGAGTGAATGAGCAGAAGTGACACCTTTTCTGATTCACATAGACTAAGAAACTTTATACTCACAGGCCCTTATGAAAAGAGCTACAGAAGTTTCTAATTCTGTGAGAAGGAAAGTAAACTCAAGAGGAAGGATGGATTACAAGAAATAACAGCATAAAAATGGATGAGATATTTTAGCAAGTTTAAGAAACTACCTGTGGTAGACAGAGTCTACCTCCCCAAAATGTGAAAGTCTTAATTCCCAGAACATGTGACTATGCTACACTCAAAAGGAACTTAGCAGATGTGATTAAATTAAGAGTCTTCAGATGTGATTGTCCTCGACTATTTGTGTGAGCCCAGTGATATCCCAAGAGCTTCTATAAAAGAGACACAGGAGGTCACAGAGGAGGGAAGGTGCTATGCTGTTGGCTTTGAAGATTGAGGTAGAAACTATGAACCAAGGAATGTAGGTAACCACTAGAAGCCAGAAAAGGCAAGGAGATAATTGTCTCCTGGAGTCACCAGAAGGAAGACAGCCATGCCAACACCCTCATTTTAGACTTCTGACTTCCAGAACTGAAAAAGAATAAATTTGTATTGCTTTAAGACACTAAGTTTGTAGTAATTTATTACAGCAGCAATAGGAAACCAACACATTACTGATTGCAACAAAGTTTGCCATATTAGCAAACAAAAAATGGGATATCCAGTTAAATAATTTTGTTTATCTGAAACTCAAGTTAAACTAGATATTCCATATTTTGCATGGCAACACTAGTAAAAACTAATTTTTTAATTGTTTTGTTTAATTTCGTTTTGTTATGGTATTAAGAAAATGAGTAAATAAAACACACACAGATAAAGTAACAAAAAAGTAGTAAAAAAATTAGAGAAGATATTTAATGGATAATTTAAATAATGACATAAGTATTGGTAGAATTCTTCCATGGCAAAAGTTACATTTTAAATAGGCTCAACTGGCTTTGTGTAGAGAAGAGCTATTCCTGCTTGGAAGAGAAAGGTAGAAAAGGATTATCTCAAATAATGCATAATCTGATGAATGAAGTGTAAGAATGATTTAGCCTTAACATGAGGCAAATTACTTACCCTCTCTTAGTCTTAGTTTTCTTATCTGTAAAATAGAGAGATAAATAGTACTTTCATTCCTCATTGGGGTGGTCTGGGAATTAATGCAATAATATGTGTATATAGCCTTTGAACAAGTATTGAGGAAATAATAATTAGTAAACAAACGTTTGGCTATAATTATCCTGACATTTACCAGAAGGCAGTAACATAATTGTGTGTGTGTGTGTGTGTGTGTGTGTGTCCACAGAGTACCTTCTTTATTTGGGACACTGATTATTCCAACTATATTCTAGGCAATTATGTTTAATTGATATATGTTTAGATGATATAGACAACTTTCCCTCAGTCTTACTGTTCTTCCCGTATGTTTTTTTTTTTATTTCATTCTAAGATCACCTTGTATTTTGATGGTACTTTTTACAAATATAACATTCATTTCCATTCTGTCCTCGATTTCACCAATGAAAATCTAAGTTACCTGCGGCCAGGATTGACTACATTGCAGACAATTATATACTTAATTTTTAATTTTTTGAGAGATGTATTTCCCAGTTTACTGACAAATAAGAATGAAGAGGCCTGGTCCAGCTCAGTGGTAAGTGATGATAAGTGGCCATGTTTGATGAGGATGTGACAACAACTTGCTTTATGATAGAGAATTAATTTTGCACTTATTTTATTCTTTTTATTTCCTCTGTTGTTTCAACATGACACAATTATTTGAAAGGTAAAATAATTTTATTTTGCCAATATGTTGCCAAAGAATGACATTAGTAATTTTATTCAAAAATGGAAAGACTAAGCTGAATAACTGTTAGAATCATGAACTTAGCCTTCAGTTTTCATTTTTTCTTATAAAATATTCAATTATTAATTTTAAGGAGACACTTATAATTTCAGTGTAGGTAATATAGTATGTACTTAACATCACATAATGCAATTTTTAATAACCTGGTAAACCAAGCTTGAATGTTTTTCTTGAAGATTCCACTGCTATTTTTTATTGTCTTATATATCCACTCACACACAGTTTTGCAGAAACAAGGCTGCTGTGCTGAATGTTCACAAAAACACAGCTCTTAATGATTTATCAAGTTATTTAAACAGCACATTTAACTGCTATAAAATTTACTTCCTTCTAGGAGATTCATTAATTGAAGTATCCCTCGAATAACTTAAAGTGTAAATATCTGGAATCTATTTTTAATTCAAAACATATACGGATCTTTCTATTTGAGACTAATTTTAGGGTAAAAGGTAAATTAATAGTTGGCTCAGTTCCCCTATTCTGCAGTTAAAGAAACTGAGTCTCAAATACATGAAGAAATTTTAATCATTGAAAAAAAGTAATTCTTAAGGAGATAGCATTATGATCTATATTATTTCTATATGGCTCGACTTTTCTGTTTTCAGATGATTAATTTTTTTCAGTAAATTTTGAAGTGCTAAAATATTCAACAAAATATGGATACTATTGTGCTCTTCAATCGATCTCACATATTATTTATACTCCATTTCTCTGATTCCAGATGTAAAAACCAGGAGGTATACTGAAGGTCTTATACAATGACATTTGAATATACGTAAATATCTGTGAAACATTCCTCTTCTTTAACAAAATCTATGCAAATTTCAAATGGAAAAGATAGCAATTGTATAGATTTTTATACAGATTTTATAGCCAAAAGAATATTTCTATAGCCTTATTTGGCTTTAACTATTTTAAAAAAATATATAGACATTGGCAAACTCAGAAATCAGAAAGCTGTATTAAAGTGAATTTAAGCCTGTGACTGTATTAAAGTGAATTTAAGCCTGTGACTGTATTAAAGTGAATTGAGCCTCTCTTATCAGTAATGATAAGCTAGCATCTACGACCCATAGGAAATACAAGTGTATGTATATACACTCAGTAAATGTAAAATGTATATGCACACAATAAATGCATGTGCACACACACTTTTTAAAAAATGTAATGATCCTGCAGAGCCAAGCTGAAGAAGATAGACTTACCTCATACTAATCCATGTTTTCTAGCTTCATGGGGGTTTAGAAAATTTTCTATTGGGCTTTCTTGTCCACTGCATTAAAAGAAAAAAATCAAGGATGAATTTGCTAAGCCACAAAGCCTGGCCCTCCTCAACCCATTTTAAGCTGTGGATATGCTGAATATGAAAGGAAAACATGAATGAAAATGTGAACACTTTCTGTGGGTTATAAAATTCTGAATACAATGTAGAGTCCTCTATTGAAATGAGTATTCTTGTGTGTAGGTGTATAAGTATTATATCCATAAAATATCTATATAATAACATATATGTCTTAATGTGTGCATTTTAAAACAAATTTTTATGTAGTCTGACAGTAATTCTTTCTATCATAAACTGTTATTATATTTGAAATAATTACGTTCCTCAAGCACCTGGTTAATCTTTAGCTTAAATTCTGTATCAGCCAGGTGTCCTCTTAGGGATCACATAAAGATTGGACTTCGTTTAAGTGTGAAATAATCCTGTTGCTTCTATCTGAGAGTGAATGAGCCCAGGATTAGATCAGATAAAACACACTCAAGCTAAAGTGCACAAGGTGGATTATGCAAGAAAAGAGGATTTAGTGAAGAACGGATCCACAACTTTTTGTTAACATAGAGAATGGTGGCTTTTGTAAGAAACATTTGTGGAAACTCAACTGGAGCTTTAAAAGCTGTGTCTTTTGTTGTACATTTCTCTGCATACATTTGCTTTGTAGTGGGGAATGCTAACTTTGGAAGCCATGCTGGGCCAGGACTCATGCTCATTTTGCCTAATGAAAGGCTAAGGATGTACTTTTACTCATACATTCTTGTTTTGTCTTCTTTGAAGTTTATTAAGCTCTCCTGAAAGATGTGAAGTTCATTAGGTTGTTATTATCATGACCACAAATTAAATATCTGTTCCCTAGGGAGTGATAAGCTTCAAGAATAAGCTATACTTACTATAATGTTTACTTAATTGCTAACATACTGCTTCTTGTTTTTAATATAAAAACATAACACACCTATAAAGGTTTATTCAGATATGTTCTGAATTTAATGATATACTTGTTTAATTATTAACATTCTATTACACCTTCTCGAAGTTACAAGTTATATATACAGCAGATAGTTACATATGCAAGAGATGTTTTAAGCATTATGGTAAGGTTTTGCACTAGACCTTCTGAATATCATAATTCTGTGTTACTCTCTGAGGTAGTTTCTCTTAAATTAGGAATGTTCCCTCACCTTCGAACTGCCAGGCACAATGCTGTAATAACACTATTTGTTTGTTTGTGACATCTTTACATTTCTTTTTTAACATAGATGTCATTCAAAGAGTAAGAGAAATAGACTTTTATTGCATTTATTATCTTCAGTTTGTGATAGAACCAATCAGTGACAGCTCAAACTTAGAGATTAAATGATTACGATGTCCATTCCACTCAATTATTTCTACTTTATTATAATTAATTTGTTCAGTATCTATGTGATCTGTAATCGACCAAATGATTAACTATTGGAAGTCAGTGAATATTTCTTAAACCTGCTTTTATGGTGAAGCACCGTGTGTTAAGCTTTCTGGGTGTTTCTTTTAATGTTGTACTTAAAAGTGATAATGACACAGATATGACCAAAACACAGGTAATTCTTGATGTCTGGCAATAAAAATTATTATTTACAATTATCAATTTTTGATTGAAAGACTAATTTAATACAATCGAGTTCTTAAAAACAATGTAATGTTGTGTAAAGCAATGAATGAATGTAAAAATAGCTCAACTACTGTAGGAAAACAGGTGAGGAAATTTCTATCTGTGAGACTTCGATAAGAGATGGGTGCCTGACATCCTCATTTGGATAGTGAATGAGTTGGCAACTATTTTTCCAATAAATATTATCATGATTTTACTTTAGCTATGAAAAATTTTAAGCCAAATGCATGGTCCAGTTCTCTTACCTCTACAGGAATGCTTAGCATGCATTTTTGCATGCTAATTCTCCTCATAGATTATTTTTCTTAATCACATTTTCCCTTATATCAGATTTATTTACATATTTATATCGTTCTTTAGTATCAAAGATATTCACATAGGTTTCTTTAAATCCTCTGTAGAATGGAAGAGAAAATAGATACACAAACTATGCTATGGATAATAACTCTTGATTTATTTAATCTTACTTCTTACATTAAAGTTTTTATATATTTCACAAAGTACAATTTGTATGCTTACATTTTTCTCACTTAATTTTGAAATATACAGTAGCTTAGCCAAAGAGTTGAATAAGATTTCATACAGCTTTTCTATATTGCTGTAAATATTTTACATATTTATAATTGTGCTTCTCAAAGAATAATCAGTCAAGTAGTACACAAAGACTTTATCAGTTTGATAAGAAACAGTAATACATTTTTTCACATGTTTTAGAAATTTGAATTAAAAAAACTGGTTATTACTATTATAAAAATCTTAGCACTTGCTTAATAATCTTTATTATAAATTGGGTTGCACTTCAAAGAAAGTTCTTAGCAGCTTCTCTCAGCTGCATGACAGTTTATGTTAGGTTTTTCTTTTCATATCACTGTATGTTATATTTTAAGTATGTTATATATAATTCTGCATGTTTTATATTAACTAGTTTGTTGTGTTAGTTCCCTTTAAAAAAATTTTAATTTCTAATGGCTCAAAAGCGGTCCATTGAAGAACCAAAGTCTTGAAAATTAAATGGCTGTATTTAAAATAAGGCCATAGTTTTAAATATTGAACAATTCTCCAATGAAATTATAAAATGTTAATTTGTATGTGCAGGAATAAGAGACAGTATCATGATGTCTTTGAAGAAAACTGGTACTGCAAATTGTGACATGTAATATCAGAAAGCTTGGTTTTATCTGACCAACTAGGGGCCATCCTAATCTTCAGGATATTATCTGTAATAAAGCATGATCTAATAGTGACACAAAGCTATGAAGACTTTAATGCCATTTTCAAAAATCACAATAACCTCACTTGTAAAACAGTCAGACTTTTTTCAGAACAATCACAAAATTATGATTTTCAGTATGACATTGAAGAACTGTTATGCTAAAATAGAAAACGACCAAAATTTACCATTTTCCTTATAGCAAAACCATTTGCAAGTCACACATTGTCAGAAGCATATAAAACCATCTGCAAAGAGACAAATACTATGATCAGAAGCTAACAAAGCAAGCTGTTGGCAAAAGTCTTTTATCCAATGATATATTTTTTTTATTTTGTTTATCAGTAGCACACAATAAGAAAAGAAACACATGTGTAGGCAAGAAGAGATTTTGTCTTATATTTGGATGAAATCTGTAGTTAAAAAGTGAGAATCTACTCTTAATATATGTTCAATAAATTATCTATCCTCAAGAAGTTACTATTATATTAATCTTTGAAGACCTAAATTACAGAAGAAGCATACTTATTTTATGAGCCATGTTGTAGATTGGAGAAAATGCTCTGGGCTCATTTCTGAGTGAGCACAAGCAATGTGTGCATGGGGAAAGGTATTGCCGAATGAATCAAAGTGGCACTGCCAATCCACACACTGCTTTGCCCACATACTGCTTTATTCACACAGACCAGTTGGTGGTTAACATAATGCCTCCTGACTTTGATTTAGTGCTGAAGGAAATGGTGAAAATTGCGGTCGAATGATACTAAACATTCGAGAAGCTGTGTTAAATGTTAGGCTCTTATACCGGCTTACTAGAATTATTACCAGAACCTTTCTAATTACTTTTTGAAATCATTCTTGTGTCACTGGGGTGGCAAACTTACTCTGTAAAGGATTCAATAGTAAACACTTTTAGCATTACAGGACATACGGTCTCTGTTGCAACTACTCAACTCTGTCATTGTAGGAGGAAAGCAGCCATAAACAATAGTATACAATAACTGTAGCTGTGCTTGGACAACAATTTATTTACAAAACATAAACAAAATAAGTAGTGGGCTGGATTTGGCCTATGAACCATAATTTGCTGACTCCTGCTAATCCATAATATACTCACTCCAGAGTGATTAATGAATGTAATGAGCATGGCAAACCCTTACTTAAAAGACTTCAAGGATTCCTAATTTTGTCCATTATAAGGCTACATTCTATAGTAAGATATTCAAGATCCTCCTTTATTCAACTCCTTTCTCCATTTTCAATCTCACCTTTTCCTGTTCTTCCACATGCCCTTTATTGAATCAATCAAACTGTTTGTAATCTTCTCAATGTGCTATATTCTTTAGGCTTCTGTACCCTAAAAGACCTGCATACCCTGAGGCAGCCTTGACCATAAAACTTAGCAGTTGTACTGTTATTTGTTCATATCTGGCTCCTGAATTATAGTGTGAGCCCTTCAAGGGAATAAAGAACACTATATTTATTTTTGTGTAGATACGCCTAGGATAGGGCTTGGCCAATCCTAAATGCTCAATAAATGGTTGTTGAGAAATAGTTAAGCGTTTGAAGCTCATCCAACAATGAATGGATTAACTCTGAAAGTAGTAAATCACCTATTTAAGTAAAAATTGAGATAGAATTCTGAAGACTAACCACATGGAAAAGAAGTCTTAGAGTACACGTTGAACTTCAGTAAAGTTATTTATACTTTAAACTGAATTATTTTTAAAAGTCCAGTTGCATTAGAGTTGGTACCCTCTTAATCCAAGTCTAACTCTGATTACTTCAAACACTTGTATTTTCTAATTTTTTTTGCATTTTTAACAAGTATTAATATGGTAATATTCATTTATATGGTGGGATTTATTAAAATATTATAATTGCATGTGTTTTTCTTTCATAAACAGTCAAGAGAAAATTTTTGTAAAGTTTGAAACAGGAAAAAATATATGTCTAATCTCTGTTTCTAATGAGGATACTATAGCAGGCACTGGATTTACCATTCCACTCAAAATAACCAAAAAAACTGAACAATATAAACAAAAAATATTTTCAAAATATTGGATGTTGGACAATAAGGAATAGTAATTTGTCTCTGAGAAATGAAAAACAAATTAGTCAAGCATTACGACTTGCTCTCAAAATTCTTCCAGACTATAGTGTAGAAAGGAGGAACACAGAGGGAGTTGGGACTCTGCTTGACTTCAAAAAAGTTTGCTGGGAGTCCAGGAATTTCACCTAAGCCACCTTAGGTGAGAGTAGAGCTGTACATAGAAAAAACTCTAAATATCTGCAGACATCATTCTTGGGTATTTGACTGAATACTGATCAGTACTTGTGTGTGAAGAAATGACCTGAGATGAAGGAAAAAATTACCAAAAAGAATTGGAGGAAACAATTCATAGAGATCACAAGGAAATGGAAATGATGTCCATGTCTATCAGAATTATGCGTGAAAAACTCATAATTCACAGGGAAATAGGCAGAGTATTGAGAAGAGTTTGGCTTTCATTCTGAGTTTAAACTTAACCCTAAACTTAACGCTGTTCTGGTCCTACCTAATAAAGTTCAAAGAAAACCTGTTAGAATGAAACTGTTTCAACTAACTTGACCAACACTTCTCAGAATCAACCTTGAGTTTGGGTCCTTTGTAGGGACATGGATGAACCTGGAAACCATCATTCTCAGCGAACTGACAGAAGAGCAGAAGATCAAACACTGCATGTTCTCACTCATAGGTGGGTGTTGAACAATGAGAACACATGGACACAGGGAGGGGAGCACTACACACTGGGGTCAGTTGGGGGGAAATAGGGGAGGGACCGTGTGGGGTGGGGAGCTGGGGAGAGATAGCAAGGGGAGAAATGCCAGATGTAGGTGATGGGGAGGAAGGCAGCAAATCACACTGCCACGTGTGTACCTGTGCAACAATTTTACATGTTCTTCAAATGTACCCCAAAACCTAAAATGCAATAAAATAAATAAATGGGGAAAAAAATAAAAATAAAAAAAATAAAAATAAAAATAAATGTCAAAAACAAAACGAAACAAAACAAAAGGGTAATATCCACAATGTGACAAATAATAGAAATTGTCAGGCCTGCAGAAGCAGATATGACTCATATAATAAGCAGAAAAATCAATAAATTGAAATTAATGCAGAACTGACCCAGAGAGTAGAATTAGCAGATAAAACATTAAATCAATCACTATAACTACATTCTATATATTCAAGCTAGTGGGAAGATTTACAGTGTTAGGTGCAGACATTAAAGAAGTAAAAATACCTCAATTGATCTTCTAAGGACAAAACCCATAATGTTTGAGATAAAATCTACATTGAATAGGATTAGACACTGCAAAGGAAAATATTGAACTTGAAGACATGCATAACCACAGAAACTACACAAAAATGAAGCACAAGAAAAAAAAAGAACATAAAACATTTTAAAATGTTGGTGAGAAGTAACTTCAAGAGTCCTAATATACATGTAAATGAAGTGCTTGAAGAAAAGGAGCGGGAAAGAAAAACAGAAAAAAAATATAACAGACATTAATGGCAGAAAATTTTTCGAATTTCTTGAAAACTATAAACACACAAGTCCAAAAAGCCCAGTGAATCTTAAGTACAAGAAACAAGAAGAAAACTATATGAAACCACATAATAATCAAATTGCTTAAAACTAGCAATAACAAAAAAATATTAAAAGCAGAGAGTAAAAAGACACATGATATACAAAGGAACAAAGACAGGTATGACAGTAGATGTTTCTCCATTGTTTGGTGTCTTAACATTGTTTTAACTTACAACAATGCGAGGAAGAAAACAACAGAGAAACATCTTTACTGTGCTGAAAAAGGAAAAATAAAAATAAACCAAAATTGTGGACTTAGAACTTTTCCTAGTTAAACTATCTTTCAAAAATAAAGTTGAGTTTAGCAGTTTCTCAGAAAGTTAAACATAAATATGTTTAACCAATACACCCCAAGTAATCGGAAACTAGGACGCAAACAGATGCTTCTACAGCAATGCTAATAGCGTCATTATTCAATACAGCCAAAACGTGAGAACAATACAAACCCCATGAACAAATGAAGGGCAAAGCAAAATGTGTTATATGCATGCAGTAGAATATTATTCAGTTATAAAAATGAGTAGACTTCTGATATATGTTATAACAAATAAAACTTGAAAACATTATGATGAGTGAAATAAGTCAGACACAAAAGAACAAATATTAGTTCCAGTTTTATGAAATATCTAGCATAAGAAACCTCATAGAGTCAGAAGTAGATTGAAGGTTACCAGAGGCTGAGGAGAGGGGGCTTAGAAAATTACTGCTTAATGGGTAAAAGGTTTCTGTTTGGTATGATAAAAAATTTAGGAAATGGGTAGTGGTGACAGTTGTACAACGTTTTTAATTTCATTAATTCAAATTTAACTTAAAAATAGCTAAGATGGGAAATTTTATGTTATATATATATAACCCCAATAAAAATATTTTAAAATGTCAGTGTTAAAAGAAATCCCCAAAAGTGCTTAAAATACTGCTTGGCAAACAGTATGTCTCAAAAAATGGAACAAAATACACCAAGGTGAGATACAGATTTTATAAGACCTTCCGCAGAAAACCTGCACTGCAAGAAATGTTAAGGAAATCTATTAGGCAGAAGGGAAAATTATACAAAATAGAAATGTGAACCTGGCTGGGCATAGGGGCTCATGTTTGTAAATCCCAGCACTTTGGAAGGCTAAGGTGGGAGGATCACTTGAGCCCAGAAATACAAGACCAGCCTTGGCAACACAGTGACACTCTATCTCTACAAAAAAAAAAAAAAAATCAGAAAATTACCCAGGCATGATGGCACATTCCTGTAGTCCCAGATATTCCAGAGGCTGAAGCAGTCATCTACAATCACACCTTTGCACTTCAGCCTGGTGCAGAGAATGGCAGATTGAGACCATGTCTCAAAACAAGCAAATGAAAAAAACCAAAAAACAGAAACTGAGAGTGCCAAAATGGTAACTACATGGGTAAATATAAATATGTTTTATCATTATTTAAATTATTTTAAAAATAACTTTAAGTGGCCAGGCACAGTGGCTTATGCCTTTAATTCCAGCACTTTGGGAGCCCAAGCCTGGGAGATCATTTGAGCCCAGGTGTTGGAGACCAGCTTGGGCAACACATTAAAACTGTGTCTCCAAAAACACTACAAAAATTATCTGGTTTGGTGACTTTGTGAATATAGTCCCAGCTACTTGGGAGTCTGAGGTAGGAGAATCTCTTCTGCCTGGGAAGATGAGGGTGCAGTGAGCTGTGATGGTATCACTGCACTCCAGCCTGGGCAACAGAACAAGACTCTGTCTCAAAAAGAATTTTTTTTAAGGATAACTTTAAGCAAAACATAATAAAGTGTTTCTAGGCTTATAACACATTTAGAAGGAATGCTTATTACAGTAGTGCAAAGTCTACCAGGGGAGAAATGGAGAAATACTGTTGCAAGGTTCTCATATAATACATAAAATGGTATCACATCACTTGAAAGTGTACTATAATAATGTAAAGAGGTATACTATACTACAAACTCTAAAGTCACCATTAAATAACAAAGTTCTAGCTAAAGAACCAATGAAAGACATATATAGGAATCATAAAAATAATAAAAAAGAATCCCCCCCAATAAAGGTAGAAAACATAATTAAAGAAGATATAGAATAAAAAGAAAATAGTAATTTTATTAATAATCACCCCATTAAAAGGCAGAGATTATCAGATTATATTAAAAGAGCAAGATACAACTATGTATTACCTACAAGAAAGTTACTTTAAATACTAAACACAAATAAATTATAAATAAAAAGATGCAAAAAGATACACCCTGCTAAAAGTAATAAAAATAAAACTAGACTGACTATATTAAGATCAACCAAGCACATTTTAGAGCAAAAAATATTACGAGGGATAAGGAGGAACTTTCATAATGACACAGGGATCAATTCTTCAAGAGGGCATTACAATCCAAAATGTTAATGCATTTAATAACAGAGCTCCAGATACATGAAGTAAGTAGACAAAAAATTATGCAGGATTTAGAAAATATAAAAAACACTATCAACCAGCTGAACTTGATTTACACAAATACAACAGCCCCCCCAACCCCAGCACACTATGTCTTAAATACATATGAAACATCTCCCAAGATAGATTTAAGTTATACAAAGTATGTTCTCTTTCTAAGTGGAGCTAAATTGTAAGACAATACTAAGAAGATATCTAGAAAAACTCCAAAATATATAGAAACTAAAGAACATATTTTAAAATAAATTATACATCAAAAAATTAGAAAAATTTTGAACTAAATTAAAATGAAAAGACAATATAGCAAAATATTGCACTGAAGCTAAATGTAGATTTATAGTACTAAACGTCTATTATCAAAAATAAGAAATGTCCCAAATAAATTGCCTCGACTTCTACCTTGTAAAATAGAAAAAGATCAAATGAAACCACAAAAAGTACAAAAAATAAAAAAAATATAGATCAAAGAGGGAATCAATGAAACTGATAACAATCAATGGAGATGATAAATAAATCTCCTTCTCTTAGATAATAAAATTTATAAATCCTCTACCTAGTCTGCTCCCTGCATCTGCGTGATGTCTGGTGAATCATCAGGAAGGTTGTACAAGCATGAAACCTGCATCTGCTTGGTGTCTGGTGAAGCCTCAAGAAGCTATTATTCATGGTGGGAGGTGAAGGGGAAGCAGGAATGTCACACAGCAAGAGAGAAGCAAGAGAGAGAGAATGAGGTGCCAGGCCCTTTTAAACAATTAGCTTTTCTGTGAAGTAACAGAGTGAGAATTGATGGGGGATGGCACTAAGAAATTCATGAAGAATCCACTCCCATGACTCAAACCCCTTCCACCAGGCCCCACCTCCAACATTGGGGATCACATTTCAACCTAAGATTTGGAAGAGACAAACATCCAAACTATACCATTCTGTCCCTGGCCCCCCAAATCTCATGAACTTCTCACATTGCAAAACGTAATAGTTCCTTCCTGATAGTTCCCAAAAGTCTCAACTCATTCTAGTATCGACTCAGAAGTCCAAAGTCTCATTTGAGAATCAAAGAACTATGAGTCCTCACCTATGAACATGTAAAATGAAAACTAAGTTATTTACTTCTGAGATACAACAATAGTAGAAGCATTGGGTAGATTCCCATTCCAAAAGGAAGAAATTAGCCAAAAGAAAGGGGTAATAGGCCCCCACAAGTTCAAAACCTAGCAGAACAGACATTAAACCTTAAAGTTCCAGCATAATCCTTGTCTCCATACTCTGCATCCTGGGCACACTGGTGCCAGGGCTAGGCTCCCAAGGCCTTGTGCAGCTCCGCTCCTGTTGTTCTTCTGAGTTCAGCCCATGTGGCCGCTTTTAAGGACTAGAATCATTTGTGGTGTTTCCAGGCAAAGGGTGCAAGCTACAGGTGTCTCTACCATTCTAGGGTCTGGAGAGTGACAGCCCCATTTCCACAGCTCCACTAGGCAGTGCCCTAGTTAGGTATCTGTGTGGAGACTCTAGCCTCACATTTGCCCTTGTCACTGTTCTAGTAGAAGTTCTTTATTGAGGCTCCACTCCTGTGGCAAGCTTCTGCTTAGGCACCTAGGCTTTCCCATACACCCTCTGAAATCTATGCGGAGGCTGCCAAGACTCCTTTACTCTTGGATTCTGTGCACCTGCAGGCTTAACACTATGTGGAAGCCACCAAGGCATACTGTGGCTTGAGCTCTCCACAGTAGCAGTGCAAGCTATACTTTGGGCTCTTTGAGCCACAGCTGGAGCTGGGGCAGCCCAGTTGCAGGAAGCAGCTTCTTGAACAGGTCAGTGGCATCGCAGGGCTGGTCCATGAACCCATTCTTTCTTCCTAAGCCTCTGTGCCCATGATGGGAGGGACTGTCCCAGAGGCTTCCAAAATATCTTTGAAGCCTTTTCTCCATCGGCTTGGGTATTCACACCTGGCTTTCTTTCAGTCATGCAGGTTTCTCTAGCAAGTGTCTGTTCAGCAGTCCACCTGATTTCCTCTCCTGATGATGCCTTTGTCCTTCTCTGCCACATAGGATGGCTGCAATTTTTTAAAATTGTTATTCACTACTTCTTTTTCAATTATATATTCCAACTTTAAGTAATTCCCGTGGTCTCACATCTGATGAGGGCTGTTAGAAGCAACCATGTTATCTCTTGAACACTTTGCTGCTTAGAAATTTCTTCCGCCAGATACTCTAGGTCATCCATCTTAAGTTCAACTCTCCACAAATCCCTAGGGCATGTATACGATGTAGCCAAACTTTTTTCTAAGGCATAGCAAGAATGACCTTTACTCCAGTTTCCAATAACTTTCTCATTTCCGTCTAAGACTTCATAAGCCTAGTCTTCATTATCCATATTTTCATCAGCATCTTGGTCATAACCATTTAACCAGTCTCTAAGAAGTTTCATTCTCTCATTTCCTGTTTTCTTCTGAGCCCTCCAAACTCTTCCAACCTCTGTCTGTTAATCTAGGTCTGAAATTGCTTCCATATTTTCAAGTATCTTTAAAGCCATACCAAACTCCTGGTACCAATTTTCCTTATCAGTCCATTTTGCATTGCTAAAAGGAATATTTGAGACTGAGTAATCCATAAAGTAAAGTGGATTTTTTTGGTCATAGTTCTGCAGGCTGTACGAGCATGAAACCAGCATCCTCTGTTTCTGGCAAGGCCTCAGGAAGCTATCAATCATGGTGTAAGGTGAAAAGGGAACACGTGAGTCACACAGAAAGAGAGAGAGCACGAGAGAGAAGAGGAGGTGCCAGACTCTTTTCAACTAGTTCTTGTGTGAACTAACAGAGTGATAACTCACTAATCTCCCAGGAAATGGCACCAAGCTATTTATGTGGAATCTGTCCTCATGGCCCAAACCTCTTCCAGTAGGCCCCACCTCCAACATTGGGGATCATATTTTAACATGAGATTTTGAGAGGGCAAACATCCATACTATATCAGAAAAAAACTTCTTCAACTTGATAAAGAAAATGTACACAAAAACCTACATTTAACATTATACTTAATGGTGAAAGGTCAAATGCTTTTCACCTAAAATCGAGAACAAGTCAAGCATGCCCACCTTTACCAATTTTATTTACAATTGTACTTGACCCATGGCAATAAGTAAAGAAAAAGAAATAAAAAGTATCTAGGTTGGAAAGGAAAAAACAAAACTGTCATTGTTCATATGTTGTATGATCATCTGTGTAGGAACTCTGATGGACTCTATAATAAAAACTACTGAAAGTAATAAGTTAGTATAGCAAGGTTAAAAGATACAAGATATATATAAAAATTAATTTATACTCCACTCCTGTTGCTCTTCTGAGTGCAGCCCAAGTGACTGCTCTCAAGGACTGGAATCACTTGTGGTGTTTCTAGGCTAAGGATTCAAGCTGCAGGTGTAGCTACCATTCTACAGTCTGGAGACAACAGCCCCATTCCCACAGCTCCACTGGGCAGTGCCCTAGCGAGGTCTCAGTGTGGAGGCACCAGCTTCGCATTTCCCCTGGTTGAATGCTATCAACAGAAGTTGAAATAGGAAGAATAATGCCATTTACAATAGCATCCAAACAATACTCAGGAATAAATCTAACAAAAATCTTAAGAAACCTATGTTCACTGAAAACTGCAAATTATTGTTGAGTATAAATAAAGATAGCTTAAATAAATCAAAAGGTATACTGTGTTTATGGATCAGAATACTCAATAGTTAACAAGTAAATTTTTTCCATACCTAGATTTAATACAATATTAATGAAAAATTCCAGCATGAATATCTTGAAGAACTTGACAAGCTGATACTAAAATTTATGTATAAATGGAAAGAAACTAGAATAGGCAAAACAACTTTTTAAAAAAGTAAAGTTGGAGTACTAACACTACCTGATTTTGAGGCTTGTTAAAAAGCTACAGAAATTAAGCTTTTATTCAACAGTAAGGTAGACAAATATATTAATGAAACAAAAGAAAGTCCAAAAATATCCCCACACATGTGTGGTCAATTGGCGGTGCAAAAACAATTCAGTAGAGAAAGGATTACTTTTTAACTGAGCTGAAACAATTAGATTTCAACAAATAAAAATTGAACTCAAATTCATATTTTATATAATATGGAAAGTTTAACTCAAAATTAATGTATAACCTAAAATTATAAAACATCTAGGAGAAGAAAACAGAATACAAGTTGAACATCCCTTATCTTAACTACTTGGGACCAAAAGCTTTTGGATTTAAAGTGTTTTCAGATTTTCGATATTTGCATATGCATAATAAGGTGTCTTGGATGAGATCCAAGTCAATTTTGACCCCTATTACATTAATTAGGCTTAAAGTCTTACATCTCTTAAGACCATTTGGACCTTAAAAACAATCAGTCCTTAAGACATTCAAAGTAATCTCTATCTGGAGATTTTCAGATCTTACTGAGAGTTTGCATTCCATATGCCCACACATAGAAGGCATTTACAGAAACAAAAATTCTTCCTAGAAGTCTAGAAATTATTCCACAAGGGCAGCTGCAGTAAGCTTTAGCTATAATATTTATCCTAAAGCAATTTTAACTAGGGAAAAAAAAAAAGAAATTGCAATTGCATTACAGGAGTGAAAAATTTATTTCCTTCCTTCCCTTTCCCCAGTGCATACTTGGCCTATAGGAATTATGCAAAATGGCGGCAAGCTCAGAGAGGTACCAGTCTGCCTTCTTCATGAAAAAGACGGTTATAAAGCAGAGGCATCCCAAGTACAAACATAACTCCAATGCCTAAGCAGAAGACAGACTGTTTGCATATGGGACTATCATAAAGCCAAGCATACACTAATTTGCTTATGGCTCAAACTACTCCAGTAGCCTAGATCAAGAGATAAGCCATGTTCAGAGCCATCTAGTGGGCATTGCTCATGACTCTGGGCACGATCCTGTTGGCTGCAGAAGTCAAAAAACCAATGAGCAGCTTGATCTAGGTAGAATATTATGGCCTACTTACCTCTCCATATGTAAATACAGAATGCAGCAGCTGGAAATAGACCATTAAAAGGGTTGGATCCAGGTGAAGGCTGGCTGCTAGGAAGGAGGGTGCTGGAGAAATATGAGAGAAAATGGAAGATTATAGAAGTTACTTAATGTTCAAATTTCCCATTTAAACCATACAACACTAAGAAACTAGAAAAATGTATATTTAAGGTGGTACTTTTAATGTTAGCTTTTGTCTACAGTCCTACTGTTAGAAAGAAAACTCTCAAAATCTCCATAGTTTCTTTGGACCAAGAGGTAAGTTTAACAATTTATTCACAACAAATTCAAGGAAGATTATATTATTGTATTCTTAGCCAGAATTATTTTTTAAATATCTCTTTCAATTCTTCTGGTTTATATTTATTTTTATTAAATCTTGTTGAAGATGAGAATGACTTTTGCCCCATGCAAAGCTGACAATATGTTAGCACAAATCTACAGGTTCAAACTCTCGTATGTAAGGTAGTACTGATATTCAGATTCCTACATATGTTAATAAGACTCAACTATTGTGCCAGACTCATCAATATATCAATAAAAACAAGTGAGTAGAGAAATTGCAGAAAAATTTATTGTGCCTACATAGAAGTATCTGCTTGTTTTTTCTCTAATTAACCTAAGTGGAAGAGTTCTTCTTGTGACTGGTGCTGTTTCACAGGAATTGACTTAACCTTTTAGAAAAATGAAGATGGAGGAGAAAAATTTGGAAACAAGACTTTTATCTTGCAATACTGTAGATCTCACTTGTTTAGAAAGTCTTTATCACTTTGCCACAGTTTATTTTCTTTGTTTTCTTTTGTTCTGGCTAAAACCTAACTATCCTACATACATGGACAAAGCATCTTATTTCCTCGCCTGTTCTTATCTTCAACTCAGAGATAGATGTGTGCCAAATATACTATTGAGAAAGAGTTTGCTAAGTCTTTGAGTAGCTTCTGGATAAAAAGTCCTAAATTACAAATACACATATTACTAAAATATCACACTTCAAGTTTTGTGGTCCTCTCCTTCCCCAGCTCCCACCTTCACCATCCATTTCCTCCACAGTATTTCAAATCAAGAACAGCCAGCCAAAGAGTCATGAAAAAGATGTTAAGCCAAAGTTGAGTTCTAGGACCTCTGAAACACTCTGTTTCCTCTAAAAATGTATGGCTTAAATCCCTTGGTGTAAGTAATGCATATTTTATATGCTAGATGGAATTATGAAGCCTAGGAGTGGTATATGTATCATAAGACAGTCAAAGTGTAAAAACGTCTTTGTGATTTCAAGTTACTAATTTGTGTGTTCTGCACAGCACAAGATAATAATTGACCATCTCCCTATATATGAATCATATTTCTAAATGTATGGAAAGAATGAATCTGCATCTCTTCCCAGGATTAAAACTTTTTAAAAAAGCTTTTCTGTAACACTTATTTTCAATCAGATCTGACACATACACTTATTGTCAATATTTCCATAAAATGAATTTAATATTTAAAATACAATTTTTAAATGTTAAAAGCATGTCACTGGATATTCAATAACATATACAAAATGATCTTAAGAATACATATACTTAGGCACCACATTTTGATTTAAACTCCTGTTATTACAGTAACTAGTCACAAAATGGCTCCCTATTTATGCAATATGTTAGCTGTAATGTTACTTAAATTGAACAGACGAGTGCCTTCTAATAATGTATGTTTACTTCATGAACTTGTGGGCAATTACATTATAATTATGTCTTTGTAGGTGCTTTTTACTGACATATAGAGCGCCAGTGCATTTTAAGTGTAATTGCAGTTCTCTGTACCATTTAGCAAAGCTGAAAATTGTTAAAGGTTTGTAAATTACCTACACTTAGACCATAGGCAACTAGGCAAATTAAGTGACACTGTCAGTAATGTTACAACATAAATTGGTACCAAGTAGAAATTCAAGGTAGGCTTTCTTTTCTAAATTAGAATGTTGTTTATAGAGTGTATTCTTAAAAAAAAAAGATAAGCAAAAAATAAAGAAAGTACATATGGCTCATTGACAGAATAGATCAGTGTTTTAAGACACACAAAAAACAATGACTGGTCTAAAATATAATTAAAATTGTAAAACTGTTTAAAATTAAGAACTAGAGTTGGTTCTATGGTACCCAGAGAAAATGAGATATTTGCTTCCTGATGCCCATGATGGCTCTGTAGGAGATGCTACTATGTACCTTTTTCATGAAACTATGCAGAACAGTGGGAAAAACCCAGCATTCAGAGTTGAACAGAATTCTGTCATTTTTAATTTCCATGGCCTGGTTCAAGTCACTTAATACTTGAGCCTCAGATTTATAATCTTAAAATTGGGGAGAACAATAGCCAGTTTCAAAGGGCTAACTGTGAGGATAAGGACAAAATATTTTTTGTGGGCCCTCAAAAAATGTGATTTACCTTAGTTTTATTTTCTCCTGATTGGTGATATGGTCTGCTGTATTTTTTTGATTCTTTTTTCTTTACATTTACAAAATATAGGCCTCTCTGAGACTGTGTTGATTCGGCCACAGACTGTAACATTTACACAGATTTACTTCACCCCATGAGATTAAAGAAAGCTAGCTACAATTGTATACTGAAAAATGTTCACTTTTGCTTCTGGAGCAATGTCCCATAGAGGACACCAGTCTCCAAAGACCAGCAATGTCAGTTAAGGAAATTAATTTTGAAAGTATTACACTGTCACTTTGTGCCTTCAGGCCAGTCACTTATTGATGGCAAGGGTTTACATTCGGATAAAACCATTTCACCCATGCAAGCCCTCTCCGTTAAATGGGAAACAAGCATCTAGGCTTGACAGCTCAGAGGGCTTTGCTGTGCAGAAAGCCATTCTTAAAAGGTCATTTTACTTAAGTGTAGGATGAGAGAGAGTTGGTGTACGATCATTTTCTTAAAGTACAAATAATGATTTAATAACATGGTAACTACATGCATTTTTTAAAATCCCATGCTCATATAATATGTACATGATTAAAATTAGTGTTTTAAAACCCTGTAGCTATA
Source organism: Sapajus apella (assembly GCF_009761245.1). Classification (NCBI taxonomy): domain Eukaryota; kingdom Metazoa; phylum Chordata; class Mammalia; order Primates; family Cebidae; genus Sapajus; species Sapajus apella. Next base: position 20,073,678 of record NW_022436944.1, on the reverse strand, counting down.
TAGAGAGGCACTGAACAAGTGTCAGATGATCGATGCATAACCGAAGGTTTATTGTAGGTATGTCACTTGTCATCCTGAATTACAATTTCCTTTTTAAAAAAGTAACAACTAACAGCTGCACTTCTTCCTCACAGTTTTGAGTATATGAATGAGAAAATGTGTGAGAAAAATCTTTATCAAGTACCATTGCTATATAGTAAAATATTATGTACTGATTGTTCTTAGATATTTGGCATAGAAGCTTAAAACTTTGATATTATAATTCTCTTTCCCATATTCTCATTATTACATTTTTCCATCTTGTCTAGAGATATAATTAATCATTGGTCTTTGTAGTAGAAAGATCAAAGAAAAAGTCACCACAACCTTCATACAAGCAAAGAAAGTGGCATGTGAGCCTGTAATGTGTGACACAGCTGAAACCAATAAAAGTCTCTTCACAGACAGAAATAAGTCAAATGTAGTTGTCATTCGAGGGGCAGTAGTGTCCTGTGGAGAGAGGCAAGTTGAATTAAGGTTGGGAGGTAGAGAGAACTTCTTGGGAAGCAGAGGAGCTGTTTAGAGCAGATTTGGAATTTCACAGAGCTCAGAAGAGTCTACCACATCAGGGAACATCCAATAGCATGAGGTTGAGAAAATGTCAGCGGAAAGTTTACTGGAGAAGCTTGAGGCCTAAGCGTGATAGGAATTAGTGACCCCAAAAACTGACCTCAAGATTCATGGCCTTTTCGCCTCAGGCGTTTTCAGGGGGCAAGTGAGACCAGAAGTCTGTGTCCTGATCTGAAAAATATCTTTTGCTCAAAACTAAATACTGGTACAAGGTACTGGAGAAACTTCTGTCCAGGTGTTTGGTGGAGAGATTTAATTTTTCTAAAAATGAAATGGAAACAGAAAACCAATTATCACATGTAAGTGCTAAGTGATGAGAATTCATGTAACACAAAGAAGGAAACAACAGACGCTACGGTCTACTTGCAGGGGTGAGTAGCAGGAGGGGGAGGAGCTGAAAAGATCACTATTGGGTATTGGGCTTAATACCTGGTTGATGAAATCATGTCTACAGGAAACCTCTGTGACACATGTCTATCTATGTAATAAACCTTTACATGTGCCCCAGACTTAAAGCAAAAGTTAAAAAATAACAACAACAAAAAGAAATGGAAAGTTTCCATGAAAATCTGACTGAAACAGAAGGCCACCAATGCTGAAGAAGCAACATACTTGTAAGGACAGGCACAGCCTACCAAGAAGTTCATCAGAGAACAGATGACTGTGCACTCAGGGAATTCAGACTAAGACGACATTCCTGCACACAGATAGTGATTTCCTGTCCCCTCCCACCCGCCACCACAGTAGGCTTTGTTAGATGAACCGTGCGAATAGAAGTGATTTCGTTTTAAGTAAATTCTGCTATATGTGAAGGGTGGACAATGGAGGCAATGATGTTAGTGATAAAAAAAAGATCCATTTGAACAGTGCTATAAACTTTATAAAGCACTCAAATATAGCTGTTCCTCTGAACTTCGTGATAGTGAGATAGATTCAGCATGAATTTGGACCCACATTTTTCAGAAGGGGAAATCAACACTGAGAAAGGATGAGTGACTAGAAAATGGGCACAGACAGTTGAGGAGTGTTGGGAGAGGTTTACCCTCCATGTTCCCACACCTCAATGTTGGATATCCTGAATTTCTGTGCAGTCATGGGCCCAAGCAGTCCTTGTGGCTATGAGGTGGCCAGCACAAGCAAAGATACAGAGATGACCCTGAAAGAACAAGGCCTTAAACCTGGAAAAATAAATGCATGAAGTGGAAAACACGGTGTTTTTTATGATTTAATTGTTCATTAATTTTTTGAAATAGAACCTCACTATGTTGCCCAGACTAAAGTGCAGTGGCACAATCTTGGCTCACTGCAGCCTCAACTTCCAGGGCTCAAGTGATCCTCTGACTGCAGCCTCCCAAGTAGTTGGGTCTGCAGGCATGTGCCACCACACCACGCTAAGGAAAGAAAAAAGTTTTAAAGACTTGAAAGAAGAGAATTTTTTTCTTTCTCTTTTCTTATTATAAACAATATTATTCCATATAGCTTGTCATACTAGTGTTATTTATTGAATAACACATTTTTCCCCTATGGAAGCAAATAGGAACCAGCTAATTTCAGAATAATGCTAATAATTAATATTTGTTGAACATTTATATTCTAGAGCATTTTAAGTTTTTTTTTTTTTTTTTTTTTATTTTTAAACAGGGTCACTCTGTTGCCCAGGCTGGAGTGCAGTGGCACAAACACAGTCAGTGCAGCCCTGACCCCCTGGGCTCAAGTGATCCTTCCACCTCAGCCTCCAAAGGGTTAGGGTTACAGGCATCAGCCACCACCCCCCACCTTAAATTCTCTGTATGCATTAACTTCTTAAATATTCAAATGAAAAAGTGTTATTCCATTTTATGTATGTGCAAACTGAGGTATACAGATTCTGAGCCATTTGTCCATAGTCACAGAGCTGATATCATAAAATACAGGACTCAAACTCATGTGGTCCAATTATGAAGGCAACACTGTTAACCACAGTGTTATAAAAATAGAAACAACAAAAATTAGCAATCTATTTACCAAGAATATTACAGTTTTATGTCAATAAAACAAGAAAATCTGATGGATGGGCCTAAAGAAATGTTAAACAATTAGAAGTGCATATCATCTTATTAGGAGGTGTTTCTGCATAAGGCTTATGGTGTCCTCAAGGGTCAATGGAGAGCCACCACCGCTTTTTATCAAAGCAGTAACATAGTTTGTGGTAGGATGTTGGTCAAGATTGGCTCCTGTCTCATATTTTTAAGCATTGGTAAAGATTACTCACTAGTGAAATATGGAAGTATCTCTTATATCCATGCCTTCTCATCCCTTTTCACTTGTACAGTGTGATTCAGACTCCTGCCTCCTTATTTCTGGGTTACTGTCGTGATCTCTTGGCTAATCTCTTTATATAAAAAGACTGTTCTCCAATTTCTTTTATGCTATATCCAAAATCTTCAAAGGGACTTGCATGGCATACATTTGCAATAGCTCTTTACTTTCTATCATATTAAATCCACCCTTTCCTATGCAACTTGCCAGCCTGCTATCATTTTCTCCTATTATATGAGCTGGTCAACTATATTCCTGACTTAAAAAAATCAATTATACTCTATTGCATAATATATACCATCTTAATTCACCACTTGATGGTTTCACTTTCTCTAAATTCCTTGACATCTTCTTTTTCTATGCAAATCTACCCATTACTTAGGGGTTAGCTCATGTCCGCCCTTCATGATGAAGCCTTCTATAATGACCAAGGCCTCACTGAGTTTCCTCTTTGAGCTCCTATATGATATATTTCTGTAGTGTGAAATTAAATAGGGGCTTAATTGTATATTATTATATCATGTTCACTATTGTTTCAAGGTAGAAGTCTTATCTACCTAACTCAATTATAGCTCCCTGAGGACAAAGATGTTTTCTTTACTCTTGCCCAAAGGCATAGGTTAATCATAAGTCCTGTCTCTTGTCAGACCATTGGCTATCATTAGTAACTGTGCTTAACTGCAGGTATTAAAGATCCAACTATGATGACTTCAACACTTAAGGGTTTATTATTATCTTTTACATGTAATGACAAATCTGGAAGGAGGGGACAGCTGACATTAGTTCAGTGGCTCGACAGTATACAATTTGAACTCTCTGCAGTTCTTCCTTGTCTCCTCCCCACACCCTAAAATGGATCCTGGAACTCTAGCCATCGTCTCTGAGCGCCAAGCAGAAAAAAGAAGGAGGGGCAAGTGAGTCACATTTTAAAGAGCTTTCCCTAAAGCACTGCCTAGCTTACGTGTCTATCTCATTAATCACCTCTCTCCTCATGGAAAGCCTCTATTTATAAAGAGGACCAGTTAAAAAAAGAGAAGATGCTAGTAACAGATATGTAAAAGTAACCGTCAGTTTCTTCCACACTCTACTTGACTCAAGATATTTTTCTTTCATCCAACTATAACACAACATTGCCAAACGTATTCTCTTTCTGCATGGCTTTTTCTTTCAAAACCTGGTAGAAGTCCCAGGGTGTTGCTCCATTATTTGGAAAACCTTAGCCTGAATTTTAATGCTTTTTCATATTTGGCCCAGATATGTCTTCCCTAATTGTAGCTACCAATACCTTTTTACATACAGGTTTGGCTTTTTCATTGTCTCTGCCTCATTTCTACTTCTGATTCTGCCCTGAGGTACTGTTCTTTCTACCTGAAATGTCTTAATATTTGACCTTCTCATCTCTCCTGTGATGGACACTTATTGTGCCACCTTGTGGGAACCTAGAATTAATTCTCCCAAATGCTGTGAGTGCTGCTGGCAGACAACCCTTAGATCTTAGACCCAATCAGCAATTGCCTTAGCTGAAGAAAGAAGACTCGCCCAAAGCTGTTCCTCTTTCTCGGGGCAATCTGCACTCAGTAATGGAAGTTAAGACATGAAGGTCTGGCCTTATAGGCCCAGTTGGGGTGCCTGTAAAGGGTTGCTCCATTTACAGTACATCTCATAGACTTCCAGTGAGACTGTGTTACCTCTCATCTTGGCTTCTCCTTCTAACCACTTTTGTTTCCTTCTCTTCTTTTTTCTATATATTGATTCCAAAAGCATATCATAGTAAACTTCCTGGCCATTTATTTGCTTCTCAGATTCTACATCCTAGGAAATCCCACTTACAGACTTTCTCTTTTCTGCTTCTCTAAAAAACTGCTACCTTCTGCCTTCTGCCAGGCATGATGGCTCATGCCTGTAATGCCAGTGTTACAGGATTCCTTTGGTGCCACCTCACCAGTCAGAAATCTCTGTGGCCACAGTGACCTCTGCCTGGAGCCTCACTTGGACCACTAGTCTTGCTCTTCCCAGTGAGCACAGCAGGCTGCCCTGGGCTTGTGACCTGGCCTGCATCCTGTGTCTGATCAGGGACTCCATGCTCAGCTTCTGGCTGAACCAGGCTTGCAGTGGGTGGTTTTCACATTCCCTGGGCTTGTGACCTGGCCTGCATCCTGTGTCTGATCAGGGACTCCATGCTCAGCTTCTGGCTGAACCAGGCTTGCAGTGGGTGGTTTTCACATTGGCACCAGATTCTAGATGAGGGGAACATGGTGGCACCTAAAAACTCAGAGATACTAGAAATGACGGGGTCCCAAGGGGTGTTACACCTCTCACCTGAGGAGTCCTGAGGTTTGAGCCTCTAAGAAATGCTGCTTTTGCAGTTCAGTGAGTCAGCCATAAGGGAATGGTTCCTCACTGCTTCACTTCTTTATTCCCACAGCTAGGCAAAAAGGAGAGTGTTACAGTTTTACCCACCACCCATAGCTGGCAGACAGCAATGTGTTACAACTCTCCCTGCTGCCTGCATGGCATACATTTACAATAGCTCTCTGCCTGCATGGCATACATTTGCAAATGTATACATTTGGTGCATGGGGGCATGTTGCAGCTCATTCATTCCTGCCATCCAGCAGTTTTTTTCACTCCCACACCTTGGTGAGCAAGAGTGCATGTTATAGATCTCTTTGAAACACCATTCAGTGGGTTCTCGGTTCTTGTCCTGTGACCAAGAAGAATGAGGTATGCAGACACCAGAGAGTAAGCAAGACAGAGAAGAATTACATTGAGTGACAGAAAGGTTGTCTGCATGAGAGGTGACCCAAAATGGGTAGCTCTCCATGTGAGAAGGGGCCCAAAAGTGGGTGAGGCTGAATCTGGGATTTTTATGGGCCCAGAATGGGACAGCATGTGCTAATTGGTCCGTGTATGGGCCTGGAAAAAGAAAGCACCATTTGATTGACTAAAAGGCATCAAGGAAGTTCTCACTCTCGTGTGGACTCCACCTGGAAGTGGCAGCTCTGTTTTCAGACTTCAGGCTGTCTTTGGCTTGAAGGTCAAGTATCACCAAGAACCTGTCCCTATCTGCCTAGGAATCTGTCTGCCTCCTTTCACTATCAATCCCCCTCTGAAGAGGTACAGCTAACTGCTGTTAGGATAGGGATGGTGACTGCTCTAACTGCTTAATGCTGCCAGGAGACTTTGTTTTGGGAAAATGGCAGTCAGATTCCTCCCAGGGACCTAAGGGTCACCAGTAAAAGGGAGCCATTGTCTGAGGCTCCATTTACATGATCATTTGGAGTTTGATGGTCTCTAGGTAAGAAAAAACAAATTTTACAAGTAGGTTAAATGTGCATGGACCAACTACGACATTATACAAAGAGGAACTAATGGGAAAAAAAATCTGCTGTCAAAGATAACAGAAATAAAAAGCAAAATAGACTAATCATTCTGAAAACAATGTTGTGGCCAGAACTGTTTCACCTTGGTAGAAGAAATTAAGTCTTATATGGGAGAGGGCAGTTAAACTTTAGAAAAAAGATATGTGTTTATGGGAGTAGACAATCTCATGGGTGTTCAGGATCAAGGGGTCCTTAGCAAACATGCCTTATGGTGAAGAACAGATTGAAGGCAAGAACAGCAAGCATAAGCAAGACAATAAAGAGAATATCCATGGAAGATTAATTATTGACACTTACCTTTTGTGATTTTATCTTGAGGTCTCCGATTTCTTCACATGGTGCTTTGGGTGCTCTTCTGGGTTAACAGAGGTAATTCCATCAGTTTCTCAGGCCTGTATGTGACTATAATGAATTCAGGAATCAATTCTAGTGACCTTTACTGCCAGAGGAGTAGAAAGAAGTACAGTGTAAGGTTTCTCTCAATCCAGGCCTGGAGAGGAAGAAAGAGAAGGAAGAGCCTTTATCAGTACTGAATCCCCTGATTTGAATAGAGGTGGCCCTAGTTCATGGGGTTGGGCCACACAGTTGTTTTAGTTCCTGTTGGAAATGGGCCAAATAAGTTACAGGTTTAATCACATTCGTGGTTTCTTGGTCTAGCAAAAAATCATTGGTGAGAAAATGCTGTCCATACATCATTTTGAAGGGACTTAAACCCAGCTTTGAAGGGGTGTTTATAACACATAGTAGGACCATAAGAAGAATGATAATCCAGGGGACATTAATATTTTGAGACAGTTTTCTTAGTTGTCTTTTGAGAATATCATTTGTCTTTTCTATCTTTCCTGAGAATTGTGGTCTCCAAACACAATGAAGATTGTATTGTATGCCTAGTGTCTTTGAGACCCCCTGAGTGGCAGCTGCCTTGAATGAAAGGCTATTATCACTCTGAAGGTATTTAGGAAGTCCAAAGTGAGGAATTATCTCATTAATTAGTACTTTTTAATCACCTAAGAGGCTTTCTCCATTCAACATGGAAATGCTTTGACCCAGATAGTGAACGTAAACCAGGGTAATACCAGGAGATACTGGATGCCCCTTATCTTTGGCATATGGGTGAAATACATCTGCCAGTCTTCCCCCAGGTAGCCTTCCATTCTTTGGGTTCCAGTGAAGAGAAGTCATTGATTGAGAGATTTATTTTTAAGGCAAGTCTCACAAGCATTAATGACCTGTTTGACTCTTTAGCAGATTTTTACCTGAGAACAACGTTTGGGCTATTTGATAGGCATTATCCTTACCAAGGTGGAAGGCTTGGTGAAAGATTTTAAGAGCTTTCTTTCCATTGACTGGAAGCTGGTGGATGAAGTTTGCCATCCTTCAATTGTAGCCATCCTGAGGGCTGAAAGGTGTATCCTTGAGAGGTGGCCCATTCTATTTCCACAGGAAAATGTAGAGGTTTTATTTATTTTATGAAGCCCTCCCAGACTGTAGGGGCCTCAAGTGGATCAGAAACCTGGAGCCCTCTCACTGCCAATTTAGCTGCTTGGTCTGCCAACTTGTTTTCCTTGGCTATTTCATCCATTCCCTTTGGTTGGCCTTTACAATATATTACCGTCACTTCCCATGGAAAGAAAACTAAGGATAATAGTCTGTTAATTTCCTGATGGTATTTATTGGGCAACCCATTAGCTGTGACAAAGTCTCTTTCCAGATAATGGCAATAGCTTGGAGGACTAGGAAAGCATACTTAGAAATGGTATAAATGTGAACTGCTTTCCCTTTGCTTAATTCAAGCATCCTAGTGAGGACAATTAGCTCAGCTAGTTGAGCACTTGTGCCTGAGGAGAGAGGTGTGCTCTCAATAATGTCATTGAGGGTGATTATTGCATACCCTGCTTTATGAATCTCTTCTTCTATAAAAGAACTTCATAAAGAGGGTCTAGGATGGGTTCCCTCAAGGGGTTAGTTTGAAGTCCCCTCTGACCACATACCTTTGTACTACTATCTGTTTGTAGTCATGTTCAAGCTCCACAGCTGTCTCTGGGAGGAAGGTGGCTGGGTTTAGGGAGGGACAGGTTTTTAACTAGACTGCAGATTCCTCTGATAACAGAGCTTAATATTCAGGGAAGTGGTTGTTCATCAACCAGAGATTCCCCTGAGAATACAGCAGTCCTGCTACATTACGTGGGGTATAAACTGTTATGTTGTTACCCATGGTTAACTTAGTAACCTTTGGTACCAGCAAGGCTACTGCTGCAACTGCCTGGAAGCAGGCCAGATATCCTTTAGCTACTAAATCAAGTTCCTTGCTTAGGTAGCCTACAGGTTGATGGGCTGGACCTGGGTTAGAACTTGGGCCTGGGTTAGAACTCCCAGGGTCGTTATCTTCATTTATGTTACATATCATATTGAATGGCCAAAAACTGGAAGCATCCCCTTTGAAAACTCACACTAGACGAGGATGCCCTCTCTCACCACTCCTATTCAACATAGTATTGGAAGTTCTAGCCAGAGCAATCAGGCAAGGAAAAGAGATAAAGTATATTCAATTAGGAAAAGAGGAAGTCAAATTGTCTCTATTTGCAGATGACATGATTGCATATTTAGCAGACCCCATCATCTCAGCCCCAAACCTCCTGAAACTCATAAGCAAGTTCAGCAAAGTCTCAGGATACAAAATCAATGTGCAAAAATCACAAGCATTCCTAAACACCAATAACGGACAAACAGAGAGCCAAATCATGAATGAACTCCCATTCAAAATTGCTACAAAGAGAATGAAATACCTAGTAATACAACTAACAAGAGATGTGAAGGACCTCTTCAAGGAGAACTACAAACCACTGCTCAAGGAAATAAGAGAGGTTGAGGTGGGAGGATCACTTGAGCCTGGGAGGTTGAAGCTGCAATGAGAAAAGATCACACCACTGCATTCCAGCCTGGGTGACAGAGCAAGACCCTGTCTGAAAAACAAAAACAAACAAACAAATAACTCTGCCACCTTCACTTCTCCTATGCCTATTATCTAATAAACTCCTATTAAGACTGGGTACAATGCCATCTCTTACACAGAGCCCTCTCTGCCACTTCATGTGACACAATTTCCTCCGACTCTGAAGTCTTAGTGTCTTTGTCCTAATGATGATGATGATAATCAAGGAAAAGAGGAGGTAATTACAATTATCAGTTTTATATAACTTAGTGGCTATTTTATTCTTTATTATTAACATTTATAGTTTTATCTTTACAAAACACAAGTAGTTGATTAATATAGTACATAGTGGGTACTGAAACCACAGAAAAGCAGAGAATATTATATCTTTCCTTTTTTTTTTTATCAAAGTAAATAATACCATGCCATCTACATAGTAGGAAAGGCACTTGTTGATTAATAAGGAAACTTAAAAAAAATTGACTATTAAGTTTCAAATCTGAAACATCCTGTATGCATCAGGCTTCTCTGCATGTTGGTTAGTAGTCACTGAACTTGATCAAGAAGAGAAAGTCTTTGAGCTTGGCAAACTACTGAATCCCATTGCTGTTCTTCTTTGTCCTTAATCTGTCTCTTTCCCTTCCCCAAACTTTCCTCCTCCAGCCTTTCTTGAGATTGTGTAAGCTCAATTCTCTATGCTAAATCCTTCATAACTGGTATTTCTAAAGTGGCTTCTGAGTTTGTTTTTACTGAATCCTGATTAATACAAAAGATAAATAACCAGTGTCCACTACATTCGCCTTCCTCATCATCTTTATCACACAGAAAGTTTGTAATTCCAGTTGTTTCCTTTTAAGTCTGCTACTATTTCAACATTGGCAAACATTTCTTATCAACCATAAAAACAAAAAAAGGAGACTCCACAATTCGACACATATTTTTTGAGAAATATTATTTGAAAAAATGCATTAATAGCTACAAAGCAAAAAATTAAGGGCAATGATGTTTAAATGTTGACATCTATTTCTTCATGTAGATACAGAACAAAGAGTAACCTGCATTATAACTGCTCATAAAAAAATGCTGTGCAGCAACATGGGTTTCCAACAAATTTGATAACCTGTTTCTGTCTCCCCCTTCCTCCATTAAATTGAACTTTCTGAATTATTCATGAGGGCTATTTTAATGGGATAATTTTTTCTTGCAAACGCTGACACTAATACCAAAGAATATCTCTAGGTATTCATCTTGGATAAATAAGGCTCCTGGTAACTAGTTTTCTTGATGCTTCACCTTATTCAAATGAACATATATGGAAGTAACTAATGGAAACCATTTTTTTTAACAGTTAATGTTTCCAATGTTTCTCTCCATGTATGTATAGTCAAACATGTTTACACAGGAATTATCCAGGATGTTGAATTAAATGAAAGTAAAGCAGAAAGTTAAGCAAGTCTCAGGTGAACTTGGGCAGGACATTAAGAGGCTATTTAAAGTCCACAGTTTCCAGCTGTGATGACAGCTCAGAATGACCGTGGGAATAGCCCATCCCTCCATATTACTTTGGCCATAGTCAGAACCAATCATTCACTTGAATGTGTTGCATTATGGGTTCTTAGCCTAGGATAGTAGGATTTTAGGGAGTTGATGAATCCTTTGAAATGGAATATCAAATTTTCTGTGTATTACTTTTCTTCTGAAAATAAAGTTTGTAACATTCATCAGCTTCTCAGAGGGCTCTTGACTACTCCACCACCACCACTACTTCTAAATGGCAAGAATTCTTATTTCACACCCAAAAAAACCCTCAGCAGCCAGGATTCCCCACATTTCCCTGTGTGTGTCTGTCAGAGGGATGGAGTGGGGAATGACTGTTTGTCCCTTATTAAATTTACTATTATAAAAATTCATGTGCAAATCTTTCAAGACTTGGAAAAATTTTACTTTGTGGGTTAATTATATATCATTGCACTTATTACAGTTTAATTTTTACCAGTATCTTCAATATCTTTCAGTTTTTCCCCTTAGGTATCTACAAGTCTGCTCATATTTATCTTTCTCCAAATATTACTCCAATAATTTTGTGATTTTCGTACTGACACACAATAAGAACCTAAGTTAAATATTGGAATGCTCATCTTTAACCTATTTTATTAGAAAGGATGGTGCTGACTATATCGTTAGATTTCTTCAATAGGTAATAGTACAACAAAATGATGCTGTTGTATAGCAATGTTGAAGACATCACAGATCCTGAAGCAATGCAGCTTTTATTTTAATCGCAATGTAGAGTGAGGATTTATATTACCTTTAAAGAAGCAAAATTCTCAGAAAATACTCATTCCTTTTCTCCCGATACAGCTTTCTAACATTTCTAATCATTCTGTAATACATCTGGCAAGATTTTTTTAAGACACTGAGGTGACTGTCATTGCTGGAACGTGTCCTGGGGGCTCTCTCTGTCAGAGGAGATGACAATGACTCTTCCCATGCAGATTAAGCTGGTGTTTACAGATTTGCCCTGGGTGTGCATTTTTATACTGCTGTGATCAAGTAACACCACCTGACGAGCACCAGACAGATCTCTGGATAAGAAAGCCTTCACTATGCACTCACTTTACACAGGATGCAGCCCTAATCTGGAGCCCTTGACAAGAGTCTATTTCTTGTTCTCTTTCTCAGTGATACTGTTATGTACACTTTACCTTTACTTGTTCCTTTCCCCATCAGGTGAAGCATTAGGAACGAATCTGCAAACTGTCCAACAGTAATTTCTGTGCTGAAACTTAGATCATGAATTGGAATCAATGTACTATATATATATATATATATATATATATATATATTTTTTTTTTTTTTTTTAAAGGCCAGCACTAGGGTTTCTGGAGACATGAGAGGAGGCCCGAGTGACCAAGTAGAAAACATCTAAAAACATTTGAGTTGTTGATGGTAATTTCAAAAGTTTTGTGCATTTTCACACTGCAGAGTTTTCACAGACAAAACTGGTGAGATAAGAAATCTTATTCTGGGCAAATCTCATCAGGCTCCAGATGCTGTGAGTGTAAAATCAGGGATGGTGAAGCTAAAGCTGTCAGTGAGCAACCACCACCACTGAGCCCCCAAATCCTTCTACCTTTTCACCATTTTGGTCTTAAAGCAAGCATTTTTAATATCCACGAAATAAAACTGGCTGTTTCCATCAGATACTGAAACTCAGCTCTCCATATTTTGATTTCTTACTTCATTTCAATAAAAACTCTTGGTAAGGAAATGTTAGCTTTGAAGGGGATTTCTTCTTCATAAGTGTATTTCAGAGGAGATGACTTATGCTGAGTTGAAAAAGTAGGAACATGTCATGATAACAATGAAAACATTTAAGATTGAAGCCTCAACTTCCTGGCTCTGACATTGTTTAGCTTTGAGATCTTGGGTAAGTCACTTACTCTTCATAAGCTTGAATTTCCTTATCTGCAAAATAGGGGCAATAGAATCCTTCTGTCTCTCATGACCCACTCACAGCAACGTGTAGAGTAACCTACAAAGTGCATCAGTAAAAAAGATTTTATGTAGTGCTCTATAGCATTTAACACACATGTACCAGTCCTAAGAAGAAATCAATTTTTATTTAATTGTTAATTATAAAAAGTATATAATTTTAGTATGGTTATTTCCAAAGAAGTTGATGCAATATTTTCAACTTTTAAATCAATATAAAAACTTTGGAATGGATGTAAGATTTCTTATTACAGCCAAAATACTTTGTCTAAAATCTTCCCTGCAAATCATGCTGTTACATAGATTCATGTTTTATCGTTTACTCTTTAAAATTAAGTTTTTGGTCTGTATCTTTAAAATTTTGACAATAATGTCATGTACACTAAGGATATAGGAAAAGTACAGAGTCTTTATAAAATATTTTATAATATTTTTATTACTAAACACAATTTTGCTATTAAGCAAATTAAAAATTTCTAATAAATCTGATAAATTTCTGTAACTCTCAAGTATTAAGAAAATATTTCTAAGAAATAAAGAGGCAAAACTTAGGCAACACTATTCAGGACATAGGCATAGGCAAGGACTTCATGACTAAAACACCAAAAGCAATGACAACAAAAGCAAAAATAGATAAATGGAAACTAATTAAACTTAAGAGTTCTACACAGCAAAAGAAACAATCATTAGAGTGAACCTGCAACAAACAGAATGGGAAACAATTTTTGCAAGCTACCCATCTGACAAAGGGCTAATTTCCAGAATCTACAAAGAACTAAAGCAGATTTACAAGAAAAAAGCAAACACATCTATTCAAAAGTGGGCAAAGGAGATGAACAGATACTTTTCAAAAGAAGACATTTATGCAGCCAACAAACATGAAAAAGTGCTCATCATCATTGGTCATTAGAGAAATGCAAATCAAAACCACATTGGGATACCATCTCACGCCAGTCAGAATGGCAATCATCAAAAAATCTGGAGACAACAGATGCTGGAGAGGATGTGGAGAAATAGGAGCAGTTTTACACTGTTGGTGGGAATATTAATTAGTTCAACCATAGTGGAAGACAGTGTAGCTATTCATCAAGGACCTAGAAATAGAAATACCATTTGACCCAGCAATCTCATTACAGGCTATATACCCAAAGGATTATAAATTGCTCTATTATAAAGACATGTGTACACATATGTTCATTGTGGCACTGTTTACAATAGCATAGACCTGGAACCAATCCAAATGCTCATCAATGATAGACTGGACAAAGAAAATGTGGCACATATACACCATGGAATGCTATACAGCCATAGAAAACTTTGGGTTTGTGTCCTTTGTAGAGACGTGGATGAATCTAGAAACCATCATTCCCAGCAAACTGACACAAGAACAGAAAACCAAACACCACATGTTTTCACTCACAGGTGGGTGATGAACAATGAGAACACTTGGGCACAAGGAAGGGAACAACACTCACTGAGGTAGGTGCAGGGGTAGAGGGGGGGGAGGGGAAGGAAGCGACAGCTAGGGGAGGGGAGGTTGGGGAGTGATAACACTAGGAGAAATGACTGATGTAGGTGATGGGCAGATGGAGACAGCAAACCACCATAGCATGTATGTACCTATGCAACAATCCTGCAGGATGCAGGATGTGCACATGTACCTCAGATCCCAAAGCACAATAAAAATAAATAAATACTGGAGAATAAATGCATGAAAAAAACAAACAAAATAAATAAAGATGAAATCCTAATATTTCTGAAAAAATCTTCAGTCAAATGTCATCTCTGAAGGCCTGATAGTCTAGTCTAGTTTTTGTCTTAGACTCATCAACTTTCAAAAAAGGAGTCCAAACCAGAACACAAATAGAATATAACAATTTAAACTAACAGGAGGGAAATGATGACTATCATATCACATCAGTGTAACCACAGCCAACTCTCAGCACTTATTTTTCTTTACATAAATTATCTCAGTTAATCCTCAAAACAACCCTGAAGAGCTTATCATTACAATCTTCACTTAACAGGTGAGGAGGCTGCCTACATGCCCAGGCTACACAACTGGCAAATGAGGCAGGGTCATGAAACCAGGATTCGAAAGCCCATGTGTGTGTATGTGTGTGTGTGTGTGTTTTACTATGCTTCGTCCCTAAGAGATGCAAAAGCCAGAAGATTACAGTATTTATCTTCAGATGTGTTATTTTTGGAAGCAACATCAATTTTCATAATTTTATATATAACCTGTGTGTGTTTGTGTGTAGAAGAATTACGTTATTGATTTTACTGAGCTGAATTTTTTCCTAAGTAATTAATTTACTCAAGTTAATTCATTCTCTCTCACCTTCCCTCTCTCCGTCCCTTCCTTTCTTCTTTTTATTTTTTTCTTTTAAAAAAAAACGTATGCACTATCTAATACTGGATTCCTACAGATGTAGACCTTGTAACAAGGATTTGAGTATAAGTAATCTATTTGGAAGGTGATTGCAAAAAGCATCTGTGAGGTTGTAGGGACATAACATAGGTAAGAGAAGTAGGTAATACCAGGTGCCTTAATGAACAAGTTATGACTGTGAGTTCCTGGTGAAAAGACAGAACAGAACTTGTCTCAGAATTGTCCCACCACAAGGGAGAAAAAGCTGTGCTATTCATCTATCAACTCCTAAACATCCTTGCTGACAACTGCTCCCAGGGGCTATTACCTCTTCCCCAGCCCTGCCTGACCCATACCCAGCTGCGCATGCTCCTGCAACCACAGAAAGGCCCAGGGAGAGAACTGCAGGTATTTGCAGTAAGAAGCCATCAGTATATTCAAGAGAGGCAAGTGTCCAGGCAAACTGGGTGTAACACCTTCAGTGACTGCTGCCAACACTTTCTTAGATTCCATTCTACGGTGAGAGGAGACCATTATCTGTTCTACGTTGTTTCAACAGATTTAGTTTAACAATGAAAATGAACAACAAGTATGCCGCAGTCAGAGAACATCTGACCCTTCTCTGTAGAGAAAAATAAATGCCCAGTAGGCAGACAGAGAATAATGGGCCTGGCTTGACCTAGATTGGTAGAAATTTAGAAGTTTGTCCCCTGAGAAAAGAGGTCTTACAGTGCTCAGAGTAGCTAGGATGAACTGAGAAAGCTTTTCACCTCTTTAAAGAACAGTGTAAAATGGACTGTAGCCTTTGAAAAATACCTGTGAGGCCAGAGTTAGCAAGATTTTTAAAAGAGCCAAGCTATGAGGCAAATGATTAGCTAACCAGAGTTTGTGACAATTAGGAAGTGAGAATGAAATTTAATTTGTGTTTAGAAGTTTATTTTGCATTAAGTTTTCTTCTATCTAGGGTTTTAAACCATACAGAAAGCAAAATTTAAACTTACACATGTTAGGTGATAGAGAAATATTTTTTTATGATAGTGAAAAAAAATTGTGTACATTGATATAAGTAATTCATCTTTGAATAAGCTCGAAAGCTGGGTTCATGTTTTCCTGATCCCCATATCTCTTATTTGAGACCTTACCTAATGAGGAAACTGATATTTGGAAGGAATTAATTCACCGAAAGTCACATTTCATGTACCGTCTTGATCAGTAATGGAAAAGTCACACTCTATCTACTTGGATAGAGTTTTGAAGTATACAGATCAATATGATTCCAAAAGTAATGCATAACTAAATATATCAAAATATCAGTGCATGCACTAATAAATATTTGACATGAGAATTCAAACCCAATCTCACAAATGTTTTTTAAGTCTTGGCTTGAGTCAGGTCTGTTATCCCATTGGCAAAAGCAAGAAAGAGCCAAACCTAGAATCAAAAGAAAGGGGAACCACTGCCCATGGAAGTGAGGGAAAGATGGTGACTATTTTGAACAACAATCAACCACATGGGAAAGTAGGGAAGAAATATGTAACTATTTTTGTTTCCTTTTAGGAAAATACATTTTGCCTATTAAGGGATTATATATGCTTCCTTGTTCTTTCTTTCTTTAAAATTAAGTCATTAATTTTAAAATTAATTAATTGTAATTAACTAGTTACTAATTAATTCAAATCCTTTTTCACTGCAAGGTCTGCTATAAAAAGAAATTCAGAGTAGACCTGCATTTGCTATGCTTGTTCTCCAAAACAAGGAGACATGCATTTGTTATTCTTGTTCTCCGAAAGGTTAAAGGGGATAGTAGCACATAATCATAACTAATAATAAATAGAACATAAGAATCTGAAAATTAATATTGAAGGGGATGTAATTACTCCCATGGCATTTTATTTTCTTAGTTAGAATAAATGAAAGGTGTGACCGGTATGGATGAATCTGCAAGCATTCTATAAGCTCCTCAACATTTCTCAGTTTCCCTGGAGTTGGGCAGATACGACTTACTCTAGCCAATGAAATGATTGTAGAAGTGGTATCTCTCTTATACTATGTCAGGGGAAGAAAGAGTGTCACTTGTGATTACCTTAGAGGA
The DNA here is from genome assembly GCF_009761245.1 of Sapajus apella. Taxonomy (NCBI): domain Eukaryota; kingdom Metazoa; phylum Chordata; class Mammalia; order Primates; family Cebidae; genus Sapajus; species Sapajus apella. The sequence continues at coordinate 20,056,498 of NW_022436944.1, read as the reverse complement.
GACTTATATAGATAATGAAACTGTAACTCTAGGGAAAGAGATAGGAAAACAGAACATTAGCAGTGAATGTTGATGGTTTGGGGGATGTGTTTATCAAGTGTTACAAGAAAGAAATGAGCTCAAGGAAGAGTTGGCTGAATTTCAAATAGAAGTAAAAGAATCTCATTTTGACAGAGTCTGTAAATTCAAGGCCTTGCAAGTTTAGAGAACACAACTATACCCTGACATTGGTAAAAATTATTTGGAAAAATCATTTAGTTAAAATGAATGGGCAAATATCCAATCTGCAGGCCCTCACAGAAGCCCAGAGCGGGGGGAAAAAGTTATATAGCTTAGTCAAAACACACAGAAATATAAATTAACTAAAAAAGATATGTGCATGAGACTTTTTTTTAATTTTATTCTTTAACAAATCATCATTACTTTGGAGCACATGACTATTGGCACATATAATTTCTTGGAACAGAAAAAACAGGTAAAAGCCTATTTAGTTTTGAAAAAATTTGGCTGTCAAAACCCACAACTCTGACAATTTCAAAATACAGGAATTTCTCAGTACTTAGTTCCAGGTCCTCTTTTCTTTTTCCTTCCTACCTGAGCTTATTGATTTTCTTGGTTTTCAATACTACCTATTGGCCCATTTGTATCAAATTTAATCTTCTCTCCAGACCTCAACTAAGCTTTTAAATTTTAACTGCTCCTATATATGTGGTATTTCCAATAAGATAGTTCACAAGTACTTTAAATCACTGTCTCTTGCCCAATTCTTAGCGGTAGGCTCCTAACTGGTCTTTCCACTTTTACTCCCTTCAATTTACTCTTTATACAGCAATAAGAATAATCATTTTTAAGATGTGAATCGGATCATGTCACTACCCTGTTCAAACTTCTTTAGAAGAATTCTCATTGAACTTAGACATGACAAAATTCCTAAAAGAGCCTACATGGCCTGCAGGACCTGGCCTTTGCCTTCTCTTCAATTCACCCGTACGTTTTTTCTCCTCCAGGTGCACCGGACTTCACTTATTTTCTTGAGTGCCTCACCCATTCACATGCCTCAGAGCCTTTGAACTTGCTGTTCTCTCTGCCTGTAACTCCCCACTCTCACCCTCACAAATCCTCATGCATCCTTCAGGTCTCAACCACAATGACCAAAGCTCAAAGAGCATTTTTAAAACCATCCTTTCTTCCCAAGTAAATTAGGTCTGCCCTATCTAACATTCTCTGTCAAGGAACTCTGTTGACTTTTACAGTGCTTAACTATTATTTGTAATTTTATATGTACATATGTGTTTGGATTATCCACTAAAATGTAACCTCCTATGAAGGGAGCTTGCTGACTACAGGCAGTTAGCAATCCACATCTATCCCTGCAACCTCTTGTTGGTACCCTGAATTGTAGTGGAAGAAACTTAACAGGCTTCTTTACATGTAGACATTTGTATGTGAATTATGCTCTGCCTATGAAATATACCTTGTGAAATTTTTAAAAAAATCATCTTTCTGCTGCTTTAGACAGTTTCTGCTCTCAAGCAAGGTAATGGAGACATGGATTTTTCTGCAGCAATGTCCAGTCTATAGCCTTTGGGTGTCGAGAAGCAGGTGCAGTAGAGGTAGAGACTGGATTCCACTCATAGAAATTAAGAAGCAGTTGTGGCAGAATTGCTAGTGGCTTCTTGCCTCGAATTCAGAGTGACCTAGATGAATTGTTGATCTGAATCACTCCTGGGTGGACTCCTCAGGCCTCACCTTTCTGAGCTGTCATTGTAACCATCCTCACAGGGTTAACAAGAATTACATGCTGGGCTCTGGGCAGAAATATGGTTATAATTAAGCATTAAACAGGCTACATTTTGGCCCACTTCCTTGTAACCAGAAGTCATGTTACTGTAGATATGGAATGTTTGCATTCCTATTGCTTTCATAGATAGAATTTCTGACATTGGAATCATAAGACTCTGTTCAGAAAACCCACAGACACTTTTTTTTTTTCTTTTAAATAAGAAATGAAAGGCTGGCTGTGGGGACTCAAACCTATGATCCAAGCACTTTGGGAGCTGAAGGTAGGCAGATCATTTGAGGTCAGGAGTTTGAGACCAGCCTGGCCAACATGGTGAAACCCATCACTACTAAAAATACAAAAAAAAAAAAAAAAAAGAAAGAAAAGAAAAGAAAAAAGAAAAAGCTGGGCATGGTGGCAGGTGTCTGTAATCCCAGCTACTCCAGAGACTGAGGCAGGAGAATTGCTTGAACTTTGGAGGCAGAGGTTGCAGTGATCTGAGATTGTGCCACTGCACCTCAGCCTGGAGAACAGAGCAAGACTGTCTCCAAAAAAGAAAGAAAGAAGGAAGGAAGGAAGGAATGGAGGGAGGGAGGGAGGGGAAAAGAAAAAAGAAAAGAAGGAAAGAAGAAGAAAACAGCAATCAAGGTAGCCTGAGTTGTAACAACAGGTGTAAAGAGTTGTAACTGAATAAAGAAAGTAGAGAGTTGAAGAGAAAGAAGTTTGAAGTGGCTGTCACATGAAAAAGATAACACCAATAAATGATCAAGTAAGGAGGGCAAACTACTACTCTAAATCTGTTTCCTTATCTTTAGAAAAGGGATAATTATAGTTCTCATTCAATTGCATTATCATTGTACATGTAATATTAAAAAACCAACTATTGATATTATACTATTTAGATAGCAATTTTTGTTTATACATTTTTACATTTTTGTCATCCACTAAAGCAAAATTAAGATAATACCCTAGAAAATGTATAAAGAATTTTTGATTTCCTTGATTATAAAATCACTTTCTCAAAATGAAGACTCAAAGTTTTTTAGAGAAAGCTATTAGAGAATTTGAATAATGACTTTTTCCTCAGAGAGGAAATGTGCCTGTTCATCATAAAAACCCAATGTCCCGTTTTCGAAATGAGCATGTTATGTTTTATACTGTCAATCACATTTGGTTAAATTGTAAGCAATAGAAACTTGAAATATCAGGCTGGGATTGGTGGCTCATGTCTGTAATTCCAGCACTTTGGGAGTCCAAGGTGGGAGGACTGGTTGAGTCCAGGAGTTCAAACCAGCATGATAAGACCCATTTTTATATTAAAAAAAAAAAAAAAAAACCACAAAAATAATTAGCCAGGAGTGATGGTGAGTGCCTGTGATCCCAGCTACGCAGGAGGTGGAGGCAGGGGGATCGCTTGAGCCTAGGAGGCCAAGGCTGAAGTGACTCGTGTTTGCACCACTGTACTCTAGCCTGGGCAACACAGCAAGACTCTGTCTCAAAAAGGGAAAAAAAAAAAAAAGAGAGAAGAAACTAGAAATTTCAAAAAATAAACTACATGCTAATGAGGGAGGAGTGAATGCCCAATCTTATAAAGGGCTACAGGCTGCAAAGTGGCCATCCTGCAAGCTGGGAAGCACAGCCTCCAGCTAAGTAAGACTAGCGACAGGCACTTTGACGGAGGAGGGGTTGGAGTAGGCACTTTATGCTAAATAGTTTGGCTAAAGCTCCAACCTCAACACCTCCTCATTCAAAGTGTATGCCTCTGTGCCCGGGAAAAAAAAATGGATCATATGTTACGGGAATGTTTGTTCAATAGGCATATGTCAGGACCAAAGGCACACAAGTGCAGAGTCTCTGTAGACTAGACAGAGCCAGTCCATGGTCAGTGGTCTTTTTACTGGGAAAAAGTTATTGAAATTGGTCTCTTGTCCAGTCAAATCTGTAGTTATGGCTCCTGGAATAGGGATTCAGTTAGTCAGCATCTATGACCTGGAGGAGTTGTAATTGTTTTAATATTGCTTATTTAAGACCTGTGCTTGTTTAGTTGCTGGAGAAAAAGAAAAATTTTGTGGCAGTTAAAACATAGTTTAGTCTTAAGTGCAGGAGTGCGTGACATAACACTTGCCTAGTATGGCCTAGGTCCCGTTTATAATTCGGTTTCTTATTGTCACAGAGTCTGTTCTGTCAGTTTTATGGTCGGTATTTTAGCATTAATGCTGATAGTTGTGTCAAAACTGCAAAAATGAGTGAGTAAAATGATGTGTGTCTGACCTTGTCTTAGCAAGGCCGGGGACTGAGTTTCAAGGTTTTTCTGGGTTCCTTTGGCCACAAGGAGGTCAGCTCAGTCAGTAGAGGCTTAGGATTTTATTTTTAGTTTACATAGGGAAGGAAAAATAATTTTCTCTCTACATTTTTTAGTTTGTAGTTGGGACAGATGACTATAATAACAGATTAACAAGAGAAGAGCAAACAAGTAGATGCTTCATGTATATGTTGAGGCTCAGAAAAGGATACACCAAAGTGTGGTGCTTTGACATGCTGAGTATTTTGAACTAAAGAAGCTACTTCAGAACCAAGATCTCTCTGACCCTTCTCTTCCCCTTGCCAGCCTTGCCCTTATGTCTCTCCTGAAGCACAGGGAGAGGCTTTCTCTGAAGTTCCGTTCTCTGACTAAGGGAGGCTCCTACAGAAGGAATTATGTTGAGCCTCCTCCCTGTAATCTCACCAAACAGGGAAGATTAAACTCCAAGAAAGGAAGACTAGAGTTAACACCACACCCAGAGCCCCAGGAGAACTATGTCTCAGGCTATTAACTGTTCTGCCCCATTCTTCTCCCCTAAAATTATGCGTTCTTCCTTTAAAACTGCCTATATCCCCCACCTCCCTCTCCCCAGTGAAGAAGAGTATTTAAGCTTCTAAATCTCATTGGGTTATTTGTTACTAGCTTTCCTATAATACTTCCTGCATGTAATAAATTTATATGCCTCTTCTCCGTTAATGGGTCTATTGTTCATTTCTTAGATTCTCTCTTTTGTTACTGAATCTCTCCTTTTTTGTCTTTTTTGAGACAGGGTCTCACTCTGTTGTCCCAAGCTGGAGTGCAGTGGCACAATCACAGCTCACTACATCCTTGACCCCCTTAGCTCAAGCAATCTTCCCACCGCAACCTCCCAAGTAGCTGGGACTGCAGGCATGCACCACCTCATCTGGATATTTTTTTTTTTTTTTTTTTTTTTAGAGGTCTCACTACATTACCCAGGCTAGTCTCAAACTCCTGGGCTCTAGCAATCCTCCTGCCTCTGCCTCCCAAAGTGCTGGGATTACAGGTGTGAGCCATCATAGTCAGCCTCTAATATCAAATCTCAACAAAGGAGGGAGAAGACTCTCACTCCAACATATAAATGGGAGTTACCCACAGAAAAACAGGTAAATCTTTAAGAGGTGGCTTTGAGTTCAGGCTTAAATACCATTATTTGCTGAAACCAATAAAGAAGGGTGCTGAGGAAGGTCAGTTAAAAGGAGATGCCCAGGAAAAGCCCAGTGAACAAGAGTGAGGTTTGTTCAACAGAATTAGGTCAGTGCTTTCCATTGATGAGAGTCTCTGGTGAGTTACTTTTTCTTCTTTTCCTAGTACAGAGAGGGTGACACCTATACAAACAGAGATTTCCCTTATAGATGTACATTTCCATTATAAAGGTAATTTTTACTGTTTTCAGAGCTTCCCCTGTGTTCGTAGTTTCTCAAAATAGCCAGTTCAAAATAATCCTTAATCCAAAGATACCCATTTAGGGGTGGGCATATTTTGGCCTTCCACAAGTCATATTTTGGGGTGACATATTCTGATCTCCTGCTTGTTCAATTCAGTGAGTGAGTGAATTATTATTATTCTGATTTAACCTCTCATCTAAAACATGTCAAAAGGATCTTATTAAGATAGATTTTTTTTTAATTTAGTAGTGAATCTTGGGCATGAATTGCTCTTCCTGTGATGAACAGCCAGAATCTGACCAAATAAACCATTACTATATTCCATTTTAAAACAAAATCTTTTTTTTTTTTAATGAAAAAGAAGTCACAGCATGTAGCACTGCTCTTAAGTAAAAAGTTAAAATAGTTCAGCTGGTTAGAAAATATGCTTCAAGTTTAAAACCACATATCATTGTTTGTACAGATGATTATTTGGGACAGACTTCAATAGAATCATATTTTGTTAGTAAGGAAGGCAGTTTTGGCAATAGCACACAGTGATCAGCAAGAGTGACTCATATTTTCCAACTGAGATCAATGGGCCCTAATCCATTAACACAGACCTAAATATTACCTGATAGGAAGGGATGACAGTGGAAGTACAAGTCAGAAAGGTATGGCATATTCAGATTTAAAGTTTTTTTTTTTTTTTTTTATGTTATTATTCCTTTTTTTTACTCTACAGGAAAGCAATATGATTTTAGATTTTCAATTAGTTTACCCTAGGTATTAAATGAGAAATGTCTTTTTGAGTAATGTAAATTAGTTTTATTCACCTACTTCAAGCTGCTCTTTGCAGGATTTGATTTTAAAAGTCCCTGGCAGCATTTTACCAATAAATCATTGTAAAATGTCAACAAACAGTTTCATCTTGGGGTGGATTATAAGTCTTTTAATAAATCAGATGGCTGCTAGATATTTAAATATTGAAAGATAAGCCAGTGAATTAACCATGAAACAATCAATAATTACATTAAACTAAAACAATTCAAATATGTGAAAAAATATGTGAACAAATATCACAATTTGTTCTTTCCCTATTAGTCACAGTATTTTTAGGTATGCATTTGCTAATAGAATTATTTTTATATTTAAATTTATTTATATAGCTCTTAATGAATTATAAATAATGTTGCATTGATGCAGATACGAAAAGAATATGGGAGTTATTTTGGATCCATAACATGCAATCTATGGTTTCTTTCTTTTATTATTTTCCTTCCCTCTTCTTTCCTGAGTATATTTTTCTTATATTTTCTTACTTTTTGAGTTTGTTTATTTCTTCTTTCTACTTACTCTATTTTAGATATATAAGCCTTTTGGTGATTGAAACTACATTTTATTTTTCTTTGTATCCCAGGGCTCCAAGTGTGAATTAGGTCCCAAATCAATATTTCTTAAATTATTGAATTCATGATGATTAATGAAAGACTGACAATCATGGGGATAAGATAATTTCACATCTAACTGAAAAAGCTGGATGAACTTTAACTTAGAGGATAATTAGTCAAAGTAGATAAAATTGATATATCATATTTTAAACTATGAGCAGTTTTTACATCTAATTCTTTTTCTAAACAGCACAATAATGATATGAAGGCAATTATACAACTTTGCAGAGGACATTAAAGGGGACCTAATATTGAGGATAAACTCTTTTCTCTGGATAAAAAAAATCAATGTTGTAGAAAATGTCAATTCTTTACAAATTAATCGATAAATGTAATGCATTTGTCAAAGTTTATAACAGGAAGTTTAATTTTTGAAAATTGAAGGGCAAATTTAAAGCTGAAAGAGCAACTCTAATTGCTAAAAATATTTTAAAAGAAAAAGTAGAACAGTGAGGAATACTTTAACTCTTGGATAGCATAACACATCCAGAAAAAGTCAGTTAAAAGGATATAATATGCCACAGGGTGGTCAAGAAAGAAGCAGAAAGACCAGCGAGGGCATTATTACAAGAGCCCATGTTGCCAACTCCTTTTCTCAGCTCCTCCACACCCTTGCTAATTTGCTTGATCTCCTAGTTTCCACTAAGGAATGTAAAAATAAGTCACTATGAATGTATTAATCTATTTTTTGTACCTCTGTCAGTTATGGATGTATATATTTTGAAACTATGTTATTAAATACATATGAATTTGTAATTACGGTTTTTTCTTTTTATTACATGTAATTTTTATTTCTCTTAATGCTCTTTCACTTAAATTCTATTTGATAATAATATTACCATAGTATTTTTCATTAGTAATTTGCAAAATACATCTTTTTCATCAGTTTATTCTCAGCCTTTCTATATATTTTTGCTTTAGTAATTTTTTATGAGGACAGCATAGTGGATGTCACTTTATTATTATTGTTATTTACATATTGATAATCTTTTTAATAGAGTGTTTTTACCAATTTAACTTTAGTTTGTTTACTGACAGAATTGGAGTTATTCCTGACATTTTATTTTGTTACTGTATCTTGTTATTTATTTTATATATACATATAATATACGGTATTCAACATATAGAAATATATAATATACATTTCCTTCTGTATATAGATTTGGAAACTATAGATTTTTATATTGTTTTGGAAATTACTTTTGGATTGCAAAATATAGATGGATCTATATTCAATATTTTTCTATTCTTCCAACCATAATAAGACATTTAGTGTGCCTTAACAATTCCCATTGAACAACTTCTACCTACCCCCCATCATATACTATTGCTGTGCATAATTCAAATTTTACTTACTTTTAATCAAACAAAAAATGCTTTAAAGTTAGCTTTAGAAGTTAATACCTAATAAGCTTCAGGCATATTTTATCAATGTTAATATATGTCATAATCTCATATATTTAACACTTTTAATCTGTGTTTACTTTTATTTTTTCAGAAATACATTCTTTGATAATCCTTTGAGTGACAGCCTGTGAATATGTAATCACCTGACAGGTTCTTCTTGCCTACTGCAGACAAGCTCAGTTCACTGAGACCACAGCATTGTAGCAGAGAAAGAGTTTAATTGGCACAAGGCCAGTGAATGCAAGAAAAGTAGAGTTATTACTCAAATCAGTATTCCTAACGGCTTGGAGGTTAAGGTTTTTATGAACAATTTATTGGGCAGGGGCTAGGGAATGGGTGCTGCTGATTGATTGGGGATAAAATCATAGGGGTGTGGGAAATCGTCCTCAGGCACTGAGTCAGCCTCTAGACAGACTACAGGATCAGTTGAGCCATGGGTCATGAGTCCAGCTAAAGTCAATCTGAAAGATATCTTTAAAAAAATCTTAGGTTTTACATAGTGATGTTATCTATAGGAGCAATCAGGAAAGTCACAAATCTTCTGACCTCTGGCCACATGACCCCTGAGGAATAAGGGATTATAGAAACTATGAGGATGTTATCAGAATTCAGGCCCTTCTCATAATCCTAACCTTGTGACTTTTCATTGGGTTTACAAAGGTCATTTAGTTTGAGGAAGGACTATTATTATCTTTGCTTTAAGGTTAAACTATAATCTAAATTCCTCCTAAAGTTAGCTTGGCATATGCCCAAGAAAGAGTAAGGATACGTTGGAGATCAGAAGCAAGATGGAGTCAACTATGTCAGATTTCTCTTACTGTCATAATTTTGCAAAGACAATTTCAGATGAGCTTCTTTATATATCTTTATATATTTGTAAATATCAATTTTTCTTTACTTTTAAAGGAGAATGTGGCTGAAAACAAAATTCTATTTTGACAGTTTTTTTTTTTTCTACTATTGATGCAATTTTACTAACTTCTGGCATAAATTGATACCAAGTAATTCTGGCAAAAAATTGTTGCTGTTAGTTTAAATGTCCTTCCTTTATAGGCAACATATCCTGGCTGTTTTTTAGATGATATGTTTGTAGTTGATGATCTGAGGTACAGTTGTAATGAACCTAAACAATAATTATTTATTATTTTTTAATTCTGCTCCTATTTGAAGCAAAATTTTAATTCTGGAAAGTTGTCAATAATTACTTCTGCAAATATGGATTTTTCTGCCATCCCTTCCAGTCAGTTCTCTTGGAGCTCTTATTAAATCAATATCAGAGCATTTTAATTTAATCTGTGGTGTTTCTCAGCTGGTCTTCACATCTTTATTTTTTAACATATTATGGTAGCATATTCCAGTTGACTCATTTTCTTTCTGATCATATCCAGTCTTACATTTATCTCATATGTTATTTTTCTTTTTAATGATTATACTTTTTATTTTTGAGATTTTAAACTTATTTTTTTCTCATCTTCATTTTTTGTATTCTTTTTGAGTGTTTTTTGTTTATAAATTATCTTTCTTTTTAAAGAAAGCAATTGAAATCTGTAGCATAAAGTTTTTGTCAGACTATTCTACAGGATCTGAATTTACCTGAAATAAATTATTCTTCTAATATTTTATCTTGATTTGACCTTCTTAGCATTTGATTTTTTGTGTGTACTTTGGAATTTATACTTGCAGATTAATTTTATTTTATTTATTTACGTGTCTTGCATACCTAGTCCTGCAGATGGATTAATTTTAATTTGGAAATATTTTAATATTTGTTTCTCTCCATTATTTCTCATTTTTGACTACCCTTCCCCGTCCTTGTAAGTTCTACACTTGCTTCTACTCAGCCCATTGGGCTCCCAATCTAGAATCAGGTTTTTAAAGGCCACTCACAGCGCACAATGACATTAAGGGTTTGCAGATCCAGCCTCTGATTCAACAAGCAGTTTGCTTCGGCTCCAGACTGAAGGCTATGATTGTTTTTTCTACATCTTTCTGCCTACAGCTTCCCCTAAATGAAGACCCTAGACAGTACATGGTAGTTGGTAAGAGAAACTTTCAGCCTTCTTTAAAACCAAAAGGGCTGTGATGAGTTCATGGCCACACACAGTGAGTTTGGTTCCAGATGCCTATGAAAGGTGAGCACGTTTGCTTCTTTTGTTCCACAGGGAACAATTGCCTGATCACCACCTCCTCCTGCTGGACCCTAAGCCCAGCAAACTCTGTTTGAGTCTTAAGTCAAGCATTATGATCAATTTCTTATCTGAGAAAATGTTTGCCTTTATTCAAGCCACCTATGTCTTTTAAAATTTTCTTTTCCTCCCTCTTTTAAAACATTGTATCCACACTGCTCTGTTTGGGGAAAAGATTTTTGAGCTAGAATATATCACTCTTTCTTTAAATAACCGTTTAGGCAGATAGGTATGGCTGAGAAAGTCAGAGATTATTAGGCACCTTCTTTCATTAATTTTACAGATAAAACATTGTAGCATCCGTAATCCCAGCATTTTAGAAGGCCAAGGCAGGAGGATCACTTGAGGCCAGAAGTTTGAGACCAAGTAGGGTGACATAGGAAGATTTTAACTCCACGCACACAAAAACAAATCTTAAATAGCTGGGCATGTTGGCTCTCACCTATAGTCCCAGCTACCCTGGTAGCTAAGGAGAAGATCACCTGAGGCCAGGAGTTCAAGGCCGCAGTGATCTATAATCATGCCACTGCATTTCCGCCTGGGTGAAAGCAAGACTGTCTCAAAAAAAAAAAAAAAAAAAAAAAAAGAAAGAAAAAGAAAAGATGTTACAGAAATGCAAGTAGCTTTCCAATATTTCAGAGTAAGTTGACAAAGGAGAGTTAATCTCAGAGCTTTACATTCCTATTCCAAAGCCTGTTTTAATGTAGCATTTTTTAGTCTTACCCTCTTCTATTAAAAAAATTTGAAGTAAATGTTTATTTGAAAACAAATGTAATATTTAGACTTTGAGAATATTTTATTTCATTTAAATTTATTTTTATTATATTTATTTATTTTTAGAGACAAAGTCTCACTCTGTCACTGCACTCTAGCAGCATAGTGGCATGATCATAGCTCACTGCAGCCCGAACACCTGGTCTCAAGCAAATGCCTGCCTCAGTGTCCAGAGTAGTTACAACTACAGTAAGGTGCTACCATACCTAGCCTATTTATTTTATTCTATTTTTTGTAGCAATAGGGTCCCACTTTGTTGCCCAGGCTGGTCTCAAACTCCTGGCTTCAATTCATCATTCTGCATTGGCCTCCCAAATTGCTGGGACTACAGACATGAACCACCATGCCTGGCCAGAGACTACTTTCAATAACTGCATTCTAAGATAGTCTACACTACTGCCTGATAGCTTAGATGACTGCAGATCCTTTTCCTCAGAATCTCAAGGCCAGCCCTAATGAAGAGGTAAAACCCACCACTTCCGTCGTGCCAGTGGCTCAAGTCTATAATCCCAGCACTGTGGGAGGCCGAAGCAGGTAGATTGCTTGATCCCAGAAGTTTGAGTCCAGCCTGGAAAACATGCCAAAACTCTATCTCCACAAAAGTGACAAAAAATTAACTGGGCATGGTGGTGTGCACCTGTGGTCCCAGCTACTTAGGATGCTGAGGTGGGAGGTTCACCTGACCTGGGGAGGCAGGTGTTGCAGTGAGCAAAGATCACTCCACAGCACTCCCACCTGGATGACTAAGACCTTGTCTCAAAAAAATCCAAAACATAAAACCCACCACTTCACAACTTCCATCTCTTGGATTGCTATGTAATTAACTCAGAATGACTTCTTGACCTTTGTTATCCCTTAGATGACAAGTATATGATGGGCTACAGTCTTATTTATTCCTTCTTTCAGTGAGTAATGAATGTCTACTCTATGGCTATCTTTAGTTTGCCAAGAGAACCCAGTGCTCTGTTCAATGTAACCATTGTCTATGACAAAAATATTCCATTTGGAATGATAAATTGTATGGTCTCCCTAATCATGTGCCTGATCATGGATCTGGCTGCCCAAGTGCTCAGACAAAACCTCCTGTCTTTCCCTGTTGTGTTCGGCTACCTTAACTCCACATGAAAACTCACTCACAATAAATGGAGAGGCCAGAGGGCTCCTAGGCAAGAGTTGTTTATGCTTTTCCTCTGCTAAGAGTTTAACAGGCAACTAGCAGCTACAGAAACTACATTTCCTCTGTGAAAGGAAAGAAATCAAGGGGCTGAGTGATGGGACTGTTTTCATTGGTGATGTCAATCCTTCCTCTAACTCCTTTTCTGCTTCTCTCCTTGGTCTCTTACCTCTTTTCACTAGGCCCATTAAAAGGGAAAAAATTATTCAAAAAAACCACAGTGACCATATTATGGTGGGTTTGTGAACATGGAGAGTGGAGAGAGTTATAATTTCTGAGTCAAAGTGAAGAAAATCAGGCATTACATATTTAATATACAACTAATATGCCCATAATTAGAATCTCAAAGCTTAATAAGTATTAATGCCTTTCTAGTTCCAAGGCCTCCAGAAGGGTAAAAAGTAAAGAAATTCCAAGATAGAGTTTGAAATACTGTGATTTCTTAAATGCAAAAATTACAGAGTGAACATCTCTCACCAAACTTTTTAGTGCATGTCTTGATTTATTTGTTTATATTTCTTTAAATATTTTGCTTTATCAAAAGTCTGAATGTGAGGAAATTCCAGGCCTTGGGTTTTCTCTAAACACACATACATACACACACCTATAATGAGCCTATAATTGCATATTTTAGAAATATGCATTATTTTGTTTTTATTGTCTCCTTTTCTTAGAGCACCTAAATTTTACAAAAAGTCTTTATTGAAGGCTTTAGGCTGATAAAGAATAAAACAATATTCACATATAAATATTCATGCATAAATAAAGGTGTGGCATTTACTACACAAAGGTTTTCATTAACCATTGGATTTTGGTATTCAAATTTCTAGCCAAAAAGATAATTACAAGTGTGTGACAAGAAGAGTTATGATTATCTTAGAAAAATAAGAAACTAAGAAAGGCTAGTTGCAAAAGGTTCTCTGCCAGAAAATTCAGGAAACAATGCTGTCTCAGGTAGGTGCAGACACAGGCAGAAGAATGTGCCTTTTCCCACTGTGTACTTCAACTCTTCATTAAAGGACAAAACTAGGTTCATTGTTATGGGAGCCACAACTAATTACAAGTGCATCTGTACCATCTCTGCCACTTCACTTCCTAGCAAAATCATTGTGAAAACGTAATGCCTGAAAAACAATTGACGTGTATGCCTACTGACTTTGTAATCTGAAACGGATTAACAAATCTTGGAAATGATTCAGAATTGCCTCTGGTAATAGTCGTATTATTACTTTATTTTCACTCTTGTTTCTCACGGTAGAAAATCTTAACCAGAAATACAATTGCAAGCTGTTTTTCTTTTTGCTTTTAGATTTCACAGAATGCTTGGGCTGATCCTAGGGGAATGGGCAGAGAAGGAAGAATCTAAGAAATGTTGCATTTATACTTACTTGCTGAGGATTAACTGGTGAACAAGTGAAATAGCTTATAAAGGCATGCCTCTATTTATGATGCAACTGGGCCTACCCCTGATTCTTATTAAGAGCATTCAGACAATTAGGGACTGGGCTGCTCAATACTTTAAAAATATATTACCAATATCCAGGTGTACTCTGATTTTAAACAAAACTGCATAGGAATCAGTTGCATTAATCAACTTTATACCAGACCGAGGGAATGCAACTATATTAGGGTGGTGGTTAAAGGTAAAATTTAAAACATGGCATTGGTAGGTATGGGATGCCACATGGAATGATCTTAAGGACCTCTTAAAATAAACGTTTCACTATGATTTCACCTGGAAAAGATCTGTTCCTATGTTTAACCACTATTACACATTTTGCTCACCACCCAAGTTTCTCGGAGATTTTTGGTTATCTTCTCACACATATACCTCGTATCACTAATTGGGTCTATATCACAAGTTCCTAACATGAAAATGTGCTATGTTATTTGTTTAATGTTTGTCACTATTTTACCCCCAGCATAGAGGGCAGCTCAGAACCTAGATGATCAAAGAAGTTTAGATTTTGTCAAGACCTCATACATCATTTAGTCAGTTGTCCTTCACACCTTTTGTGTAAATCTGAACCTATTCTTGTAAAGAAACCTAATGTGTAAAAGAGATATAAGGAGTTAGGAGGACAGAACATAGTGGACTGGACTTCCTCAGACCTCCAATTTCCCAGGCTGCTTCTCTAGTCCAACTACTTTTTAAGAACCCTGTAGGTCGCCTTGAAGTAGAGTCTAAAGAGTGCTAATCTCTTTAATTTAAAGATGAAAGAATTATAAGAAGTGTTCTCTTCAAAATTATCAGATCACATATTTTACCAGTAAAAACATTTTGAATGTGTCCTAATATACTGCATTTAGTAACGTGGTATGCTGCTTGTAAAACATACACAAAAAATGAAATATATACAAAATAACATAAACAAACAATGACTTAAAAATATGGGAGTTATATTTCTCTCTCATATCCCAATGTATCATCTTGTATGTCCTATATTCTCCAATAAAGAACACAGCCTGTAGATGTAGGGTGACATCCTGAAGCCTCATGACTGATTGCACTAAAACTAGGATACAAAATGTGGCCATCTATTTAGTGGTGCAGTGCTCTACTTTGGAAATAAATGTTTACTCCAGTTTATAGCTTAATGTTTTGAGTAATGTACCACTTTTTAAAAAATAGCAGGATATGAATTTAATAGCCTTCTAGTTCTTATACAACAGTAAAACCAAAGATTAATTTACAAATCACATATTATAAAAACTTACAAACTACAAAATTAATAAAGACTAAAGTTGCCAGAATAAGTTGATTGTGATGGATCATTTGCTTTGATGAAATTAAATTACCAATTATATCATCCAGGAATGATTACACATGCATATAACAGCAAACAAGAGTTACAAAGTTTAGAGAAATAGTACTTTATTGTTAATGCTTGCTGTTGTGGTCTGAGTGTATTTCTCCAAAGTTAGTGTAGAAACCTAATTCCCATTGTAGTGGTATTAAAGAGATGAGACCTTTGGGGAAGTGATTAAGTCATGAGGGTTCTCCCTTCATGAATGGCCTCAATGTCCTTATCAAAAGGGTTGAAGGAAGCTACCTTGCCCCTTCCACTATGTGAGGACACAGCATTTGCCCCTTCCATCATATGAGAATGCAGGGAGAAAATGCTATCTTTGAAGCAGAGAGTAAGCCCTTACCAAATACCAGATGTGCCAATGCCTTGATCTTGGACATCCCAACCTCAAGAACTGTGAGAAATAAATTTCTATTACTAAAAGACCAAAACAGAAATAGTAACAAATCTGTATATAGGCAATTACTGGCATTACTTTAGGGGTTCAGCAGCATCACGGCTGCTATATTGCAGGGACATGGAAGAAGCTGGAAACCATCATTCTCAGCAAACTAACACAACAATAGACAAACAAACACCTCATGTTCTCACTCATAAGTTGGAGTTAAACAATGAGAACAAATGGACACCAGGAGGGAAACGTCACACACCAAGGCTTGTCGGGTTCAGCAATGTCGAGGCTGCTATATCTTGAAATCTTGTTGGTATTGTCTTCACTGTTGTAAGGTAAGGTTTAGTTACTTTTATTATTTTTAATTTAATTTTTTATTTTTCTCTAGACATGAAAGTTTTATTGAGTCCTGAAAGAAGCATTTTGAGGTTTCCAAGTGACTTTCTAAACTTCAGAAGGACAGTGAAAAATAACCTGACAATTTTCTAGACAGAGAGCACAAATTATTAACAAAAGATGTACTTCTGAATGGCAGGAGAGTATATGACAGTATTATAAATGCTCATCTTTTAAAATTATTATTATTATTATTTATGCTTAAGTTCTTGGGTACATGTGCAGAAAATACAGGTTTGTTACCTAGTTATACATGTGCCATGGTGGTTTGCTGCATCCATCACCCTGGCATCTACTTTAGATATTTCTCTTAATCCTATCCCACCCCTAGCCCCCCGCCCCCGACAGGCCCTGGTGTGTGATGTTCCCCTCCCTGTGTCTAGGTGTTCTCATTGTTCAACACTCACTTATGAGTGAGAACATGTCATGTTTGGTTGTCTGTTCTTGAGTTAGTTTGCTGAGAATGATGGTTTCCAGCTTGATCCATGTCCCTGCAAAGGACATGAGCTCATCCTTTTTATGGTGTATCTGTGCCACATTTTCTTTATCCAGTCTATCATTGATGGGCATTTGGGCTGGTTCCAAGTCTTTGCTATTGTGAACAATGCTGCAATAAACATACCTGTGCATGTGTCTTTATAATAGTATGAATTATAATCCTTTGGATATATCCCAGTAATGGGATTGCTGGATCAAATGGTATTTCTAGTTCTAGATCCTTGAAGAATCACTACACTGTCTTCCACAATGGTTGAACTAATTTACACTCTCACCAACAGTGTAAAAGTGTTCCTATTTCTCCACATCCTCTCCAGCATCTGTTGTCTCCTGACTTTTTAATGATCACCATTCTAACTGGTATGAGATTATATCTCAATGTGGTTTTGATTTGCATTTCTCTAATGACCAGTGATGATGAGCTTTATTTTTATATGTTTGTTGGATGCATAAATGTCTTCTTTTGAAAAGTGTCTGTTCATACCCTTTGCACACTTTCTGACAGGGCTGTTTGGTTTTTTTCTTGTAGATTTATTTAAATTCTTTGTAGATTCTGGATATTAGCCCTTTGTCAGGTGGGTAGCTTGCAAAAATTGTTTCCCACTCTGTAGGTTGCCTGTTCACTCTAACGATAGTTTATTTCACTGTGCAGAGGCTCTTTAGTTTAATTAGATCCCATTTGTCTATTTTGGCTTTTGTTGCCATCGCTTTTGCTGTTTTAGTCATGAAGTCCTTGCCCATGCCTATGTCCTGAATGGTGTTGCCCAGGTTTTCTTCTAGAGTTTTTATAGTTTTAGGCCTTACATTTAAATCTTTAGTCCATTTTGAGTTAATTTTTGTGTAAGGTGTAAGGAAGGAATCCAGTTTCAGCTTTTTGCATAAGGCTAGCCAGTTTTCACATTTCAGCCATTGACTGGCTAGTGAGCAATTCAAAATAAGAGTGCACAATAATATACAAAACCAAAATAAAATTTAAATTCTGTTTTAACAAAAAGTTCATTTCTGTTTATATTTATAGCTACCTTTCCTGATAATTAAATAATTCAAGCTAATGTATGCTAAACAGCCCACTACTGATATCCTTGTTATTTCAAATTGATGACCAAATTTATCATTAACTCAAGACTGGGCAACCTGAGGAATAGGACTGTTGAGGATAAATGTAGGAAACATTGAATACATACCCAACTAGGTTAGAATTTTTTATTTTTAAGTATGTTTGCAGGGCCAATATACACCTGGTGCTATCTTCATATGTTAGTAGCAAATTAAATAAATATTTAGGAATCAATGCATAATTGTATGTGGATGAGTTGGATTGTCACTGGAAAAGAAAAAAGACACAGGTTCAAGGGAGAACATGTGCAAGCCCCTGGAGGACACCCACATAGGTGAAAAACGAGAAGAAAAGGCCATGGAGATGGTCGGGAAACAATCGTGTGAAACCCATGAGCAATTTTATTAAGACTTTGAATTTTATTCTCAGTGGATAGAAGAGCTTTTGAAAATTTTTTAGATAGGATAGTGACATGAACTAAAATAGATTTGGAAAAATTAAGTAAATTCTTTAAGATCAAACTGCTAATTAGTGGTGACATTTTGATTCAAACCTCACCTCAGTAGGTACGTTTTACTCCAAAGACCGAGCTTCTAACAATCTATATACTTCCAAGTATCGCTTTACTTCTGATATTACCCAAATCAAATTCTAAACTCAAACTTGGAATTTTTATCAAAGTTATTTTCACTTAAAGAGAGTCTGTTATACCAGTAATAACATATTTTGACTCTCCAAAATATATTATGAAACATAAAGACACAGAAAATAATATATAATGAAAAATAATCCTCTATTAAAAAAATGAAAAAAACTACTATATTGAAGACATTTAAGCATAATAACATGACAGAGTAATTTAGACAATGATTTATGTTAGCTGCATTTATAAACTGTAAAATATAATGTGAACTGTTACATAAAAGTAAACAATTTTTATTTCAAAATTTTTGTATAAAATAAATCTTGAGCAGAGCATACTATGTACATAGGTTATTTATAAATTTTTCATCTGTTTCTTCTCTTCTAGATTGCCAACAAGTATATGATTAGATATGTTGAAATCCATGAGAAAGTCTCACGTTGTATTTTTCTTCTGATTGGAAGAAAATGCGTGAGAGAAACTATTCACTATTTCTACACAATTTGCAGTCTCAAGAAGATTGGATATTTCAAAGCAAAGCCTCATTCTGTTTTGAAATTCTTCCATTATTTATTTATTCTGAAGTCATATTATTGCATTCTTCCTTTTCCCTTTATTCTGAGGGAGCTAGGACAGGACAGTTTTATGTAGGAAAGTAACTATCTCACAACAAAATTGCACATTTATTTATTCAGTCAAATTGTTTCTTATATTAATGATCCCTAATTTCCTGTGCTTCTTCATTTTTCAATGGAGCAATGAAAATAAAACTTCCAAAGTAGATCGTACATCGTAGCTGCATAGACTATTAATTTGTTTTATGTTGTATTTTTTAAATAGCCACAAATTAGCTTGATGACTGCCAAATTTATTCTCTTTTCCTATCTAGACCTGTATTTGGCCAATGCTTTATGTAAGTGGATATTTTTTGTCATGAGCATCATGCCAGTCTGAGGTTTTATTGTCAAATGCTGTCTTCAGTTACTGTATTGAAGACAATTCTTCATGCCAATAAATATACTTCTGCAGAATTATCATTATTAACAACATCAAAACATTTTACTCTATGAATATGCTAAAATAAATTCAAGCAAACCTCTATTGTACCTTTAGGTTATTTTTTGTTTTTTATCACTATTAAAATTACTTTAAGAAACAAAATTACAATTAATCTCTTTCATTTAACAAATATTCTACGATTTATATTCCAGAACACAGTTGAAGCACTCTTTTACAAACAGAGTTCTGCCCATATTAAAATTCCTTAAAAGTTTTAAAGAAAATGTTAGTAATTTGGGGGAAAAAAAAAAAGAAAAACTCTGACCAAAAAAAAGAGAGAACTCTGGTACTTTTGCATGCCACCTTCATTGCATACCACATTCCCCCTTTTCCTACCATTCCAGTCACAGTGGTTTCCTGTCAAGTCTTGTATACTGCATGCTTCTTCCTATCTCAGGACCTTTGAACATGCCACTTCTCTGAAATCTGCAAGTAGTTTTCTCCTCTCTTCTAGTTAGCTCTTGTCCATCATTCAGCTTTCAGCTTATAGGAGTTTTCTTGCAAGAAACCATTTTTTACCTCTTTGATCATGTTATTATGTTGGTACAAAAGCAATTGCAGTCTTTACCATTATTTTCAATGGCAAAAACCTCAATTACTTTTGAATGAACCTAATAAATACTTCTGTTCAAAATTTTTTTAAATCCTAAAATTTGTATGGAACGAAAAAAGACCCAGAATTGCCAAAGTCATCCAGAGCAAAAAGAACAAAACTGAAGGAATCACATTGCCTGACCTCAAGTTATACTACAGAGCTATAGTAATCAAAATAGCATGGTACTAACATAAATACAGACACACAGACCTATGGAACAGAATAGAGAACCCAGAAATAAATCCATACATCAAACATTGGTGAAAGGACAGTTTCTTCAATAAACGGTTTTGGGAAAATTGAATATCCACATGCAGAAGAATGAAACTAGACCCTTATGACTTGTCACATATAAAAATCAAATCAAAGGCCAGGCGCAGTGGCTCAAGCCTGTAATCCCAGCACTTTGGGAGGCCGAGGCGGGTGGATCACAACATCAAGAGATCAAGACCATCCTGGTCAACATGGTGAAACCCCGTCTCTACTAAAAACTACAAAAAATTAGCTGGGCATGGTGGCGCGTGCCTGTAGTCCCAGCTACTCAGGAGGCTGAGGCAGGAGAATTGCCTGAACCCAGGAGGCGGAGGTTGCGGTGAGCCGAGATCACGCCATTGCACTCCAGCCTGGGTAACAAGAGTGAAACTCCATCTCAAAAAAAAAAAATCGAATCAAGATGGATTAAAAAATTAAATCTAAGACCTCAAACTATGATACCACAAATAAAACGTTGGGGAACATCAAGCTACCAGTGACCTTTTTCACAGAACTGGAAAAAAACACCTTAAACTTTATATGGAACCAAAAATGAGCCCGCATAGCCAAGGCAATTCTAAGCGAAGAGAACAAAGCTGGAGGCAACACGCTACTTCACTTCAAACTATGCTACAAGTCTACAGTAATCAAAGCAGCATGGCACTGGTACCAAAACAGAGAGATAGACCAATGGAACAGAACAGAGGCCTTGGAAACAATGCCACACATCTACAACCATATGATCTTTGACAATACTGACAAAAACAAGCTATGGAGAAAGGATTCCCTGTTTAATAAATGATGTTGGAAAAACTGTCTAGCCATGTGCACAAGGCTGAAACTAGACCCTTTTCTTACACATTATACAAAAATTAACTCAAGATGAATTAAGATTTAAACATAAGACCTAAGACCATAAAAACTCTAGAAGAAAACAGAGGCAGCACCATTCAGGACATAGGCATAGGCAAGGACTTCATGTCTAAAACACCAAAAGCAATGGCAATGAAAGCCAAAATAGACAAACGGGATCTAACTAAACTTAAGAGCTCTGCACAGCAAAAGAAACAATCATTAGAATGAACCTGCAACCAAAAGAATGGGAAACAATTTTCACAAGCTACCCATCTGACAAATGGCTAATATCCAGAATCTGCAAAGAACTAAAGCAGATTTACAAGAAAAAACAAGCAACCCCATCAAAAAGTGGGTGAAGGATATGAGTAGATATTTTTCAAAAGAAGACATTTATGCAGCCAACAAACATGATAAAATGCTCATCATCACTGGTCATTAGAGAATTGCAAATCAAAACCACATTGAGATACCATCTCATGCCAGTTAGAATGGTGATCATTAAAAAATCTGGAGACAACAGATGCTGGAGAGGATGTGGAGAAATAGAAACACTTTTACACTATTGGTGGGAGTGTAAATTAGTTCAACCATTGTGGAAGACAGTGTGGCAATTCATCAAGGATCTAGAAATAGAAATACCATTTGACCTAGCAATCTCATTACTGGGTATATATCCAAAGGATTATAAATCATTCCATTATAAAGAAACATGCACCTGTATATTCACTGTGGTGCTGTTTACAGTAGCAAAGATCTGGAACCAACCCAAATGCCCATCAATGATAGACTGGATAAAGAAAATGTGGCACATATACACCACGGAATACTATGCAGCCATAAAAAAGGGTGAGTTCATGTCCTTTGCAGGGACATGAATGAATCTGGAAACCATCATTCTCAGCAAACTGACACAAGAACAGAAAACCAAACACCAGATGTTCTCACTCATAAGTGGATGTTGAACAATGAGAACACATGGACACAAGGAGGGGAACATCACACACTGGAGTCTGTTGGAGTTGAGGGGCTAGGGTAGGATAGCATGGGGTGGGAAGGTTTGGAGGGATAACATTGGGAAAAATGCCTCACGTAGGTGATGGGGGGATGGAGGGAGCAAACCACCATGGCATGTGTGTACCTATGCAAAAATCCTGCAAGTTCTGCATATATGCCCCAAAACTTAAAGTATGATAATAAAAAAGAAAGAAAACATTGGGGAAACTCTCAAAGAGTTTTTCCCATTGGTCTGAGCAAAGATTTCTTAAGTAATACCTCAAAAGCAAAAACAGATAGAAATGGGAGAAAATATTTGCAAACTATCAATATGACAAGGGATTAATAACCAGAATATATAAGGAGCTCAAACATCTCAATAGGAAAAAAACTTAATTAATAATCTGATTTAAAAATAGGCAAAAGATCTGAATAGGCATTTCTTAAACTAACACATACAAATATGCAACAGGTATATGGAAAAAATGGTCAACATCACTAATCAGAATAATGCAAATACAAATCACAATGAGATGTCATCTCAACCCAGTTAAAATGGCTTTCATCCAAAAGATAGGCAATTACAAGTGCTGACAAGGATGTGGAGAAAGCGGTCCTTTCATATACTGTTGGTGGGAATGTAAATAAATACAATAACTATGAAGAACAGTTTGGAAGTTCCTTATGAAACTAAAATAGACCTATCATAGGATCCAGCAATCTCACCACTAGGTATAAAACCAAAAGTGAGGGTGCATTGAAGAAAGAGATCTGCACACCCATGTTTATTGCAGTACTATTCACAATAGCCAAGATTGGGAACCCACCTCTATATCCAAAAGATGAATGGATAAAGAAAATGTGGTACATATACACAGTGGAGTGCTATTCAGCTGTAAAATAGATTGAGATCTTGTCATTAGCCACAACATGGGTGGCTCTGGAGGACGTTTGGTTAAGTGAAATAAGCCAGGCACAAAAAGAGAAATTTTGCATGTTCTCACTCTTGTGGGAGCTAAAAGTTAAAACGATTAAACTCAAGGAGATAGATAGTAGGGTGATGGTAATCAAAGGCTGGGAAGGGTGTTGGTTGTGGGGAGAGGTGGGGAAAGGGGATGGCTAATAGGTACAAAAAGATAGCTGTATAAAATAAATACAACCTAGTACTTGATAGCATAACAGAATGGCTATAGTCAACAAATTGTAAATTTTAAAATAACTAAAAGAATGGAATTGGAATGTTCCTAACACAAAGAAATAAATGTTTGAGGTGATGGATATCTCATTTGCCCTGATGTGTTCTATCTACACATTGTATGGCTATATCAGAACATCGCATGTACCCAATACATATATACACATACTACGTACCAATAAAAATTGCAAATTTTATAAAAACCTCTGTTAAAGATATTCACGTCTCCTTTCCCCATGAAACTTTCATAGTTGTTACATATTTATATGATTTTTAATTTATCTCCACAACTAAACTGTACTTTCTTGAGGGCAGGGACTTATCATCCTCGTATATCCAACACTTAGCTCACTGACTGACACAAGTACATGCATAGTGCATCTGTGTGTGCGTATGTAAATATTTATCAAGTGCATATTCTGTGCCAGTTACTATGTTAATTAATGTATGCATGTGAATTTTATTATGTTCTTCGGATACATGTCTAGAAGTGGAAACAATTGAGTCAAAGGGTATGCATATTTTTACGTTTTTAATGCACATGATGAATTTGCTTTCAAGAAATGTGGAACTTAATATCTCAATAGCAGTGTATAAGGGTGACAATTTTTTTGAACCCTCCGAAATACTTATTATTGTAATCAGTTCTTATTTTCAGTCTTTTTTTTCCTAATGAGAAAGAATAATTATATTTATTGATCATTTGTACTTCTTATTGTATTAATTCTTTGGTTAAAATCCTTCAGTGACACTGTACTGAAAAAATTTTCATAGACCCCTGAGGTTCCAAAAATTTATTCTTCAAGATCTGCAATACTTTTCAAATATCTTGTTTTCATTTAGACAAAATGATACTAAAGAAATTAATATAGGCATATTCTGGCTTGCTGGAGATTCACCATAAAATCAAGACCTACTAAATGGTTTTAGTACCAATGTTTTTATTATGATAAAAAAGGAACTATATAACATAGCTTTACTCATTAATAATGAAAGAAAGAACAAAGGTAGACCTTATAAAAAAGCAATGTTTTCATACCAACTGAATGCCAAAGGATGCTGTGGTGATGTGCTCTCTGAAAAATAATACCATCATTATTTAAAAACAGAGAATTGCTGGGAAAACTCAAACAACCTGCATAAGTACTATAATCATATTCTGAAAGGAGATTTACTTTCCACAAAAAAATTAATTTTTCATCTTAAATCATTATCATTTTAGATTTTATGGTTTTTGTAGGGATTTTGAACATTTAATTTAAAATTTTAGAAAATATTATAGAAGATAATAAAACTTTTATATTGAGTTTTAGAAGATAATATTATAGAAGATAATAGGAGTTTTCATATTGAGTTTCATATTTATTCCTAATTACCAATATACAATTAATATTAATCAATATAAGGAGTCCTTAAGAACATTTCTTTTTTATAAAAAATGGCTTTGTATTACTCAACTATGTAAGACAAAAATCATAGGCCAACATAGCATCAATTAAGATCAATAGCTGGCACTAACATAGTGAACTGTAAAGGAGAAGTATCTACTAACAAGATAACCATAAAAGTTGTTGTTCAAACCCCCAGAACACTTTAGAGAGTGCAAGAGAGTGTTAATAATTATGCTAGGTGCTATTAATAATTATGCTAGGACAACAGGTGTAAACCTGAACAGTCATGTGCAAACTGTGTTGTTTAGTGGCCTACATATGTACTTGGCTTTGTAGTAACTTTTGTCATATAGCAAACAGGGCAGGGAGAAATGGAGATTTAGCTAGTTCAGTAGTATGGTAAGGTAACTTGGACTAGGTACAATAATTGCATTATTTTTGTCCTTGAAATTTGACTCACTGAACTTAAAAAAGAGAAGCAATAGGAGTATTTTATGGAAGGGCTGTATTTAGAGGAAAGCAGAAGTATAAAATAAGTCATTAAGTACAAAACCAAGTAAGTTGAGAAAAAAGCAGACAAAACTTGGTGCTGATTTTTTTTTTTTTTTCTGAGACAGAGATTCACTCTTGTTACCCAGGTTGGAGGGCAATGGCGCGATCTCGGCTCACCGCAACCTCCGCCTCCAGGGTTCAGGCAATTCTCCTTCCTCAGCCTCCTGAGTAGCTGGGACTACAGGCACGCGCCACCATGCCCAGCTAATTTTTTTTGTATTTTTAGTTGAGACGGGGTTTCAGCACGTTGACCAGGATGGTCTCGATCTCTTGACCTCGTGATCCACCCATCTCGGCCTCCCAAAGTGCTGGGATTACAGGCTTGAGCCACCGCACCCGGTCGGTGCTGACTTTTTTAAAACATTAGGCAACAAGCACAATTGGTAGATTCCATTTATTTCTATACAAAGAGTAATTATACCTGGAACACACAGTAGACTTTAGCAATCTACCTTCAATTTGGCTTTAAACATCACTGGCGATTTATGATGACTTCCAAATTCGTATCAACAATATCAACTCTCCCTGAACTCTAGAATCATATCTCCAACTTCCTACTTGATGTATAGGAGACGTCTCAAAATGAACATATGCTATATTAGTCTGCTTAGTCTACTATAACAAAATACCATCGATTGGGCAGCTTAAGCAACAGAAATTTATTTTCTCACTGTTCTGGAAGCTGAGTAGTCCAAGATCAAGGCTGATTCAATTCTTGGAAAGGGCTCTCTTCCTGGCTTGCACAGTCACCGACTTGTGTCCTCCCACAGGGGAGTGGGAAAGTAAACATGCAAGCTTTCTCGTTTCTCTTTGAATAAGGGCAAAAATCTTATCATGATGGCCCCACCCTTATTACCTCATCTAACCCTAATCACTTCCCAAAGGCCCATGTTCAAATACCATCAAATTAAAAGTATGATTTTAACACGCGAATTGGGAGGGGACACAAACATTCGAGCTTTAACATAAGCTAAAACTTTTTATATGACCCCCAACCTCAGCTGGCTTCTCTCCTAGGCTCAAAGTAGCATTCCATTCAGAATTGTTCAGGCCAAACATTTGGAGTCATTCTTGTTTTTTTTTTTCTTTCGGCAGGGTCTCACTTGCTCTGTAAGTTCTGCCACCAGGCTGGAGTGTAATGCTGCAGGCACAGCTCACTGCAGCCTCTACCTCCCGAGCTCAAGTGATCCTCCCACCTTAGCCCCTGAAGTAGCTAGGACTACAGGTGCTGGCCACCACATCCGGCTCATTTTGTATTTTTTTTTTTTTGTGGAAATGAGGTTTCATCATGTTTCCCAGGCTGTTCTCCAACTCTTGGGCTCCCACCCACCTTGTAAAATGCTGGGATTACAGCACTGCACCCAGCCTGGAGTCATTCTTGATTCCTCTTTTTTGCCTATCTCTAATAATCTAAAAATTGTTTTAGTTCCTACAGCAAAATATTGCCTCCCCTAGATGACAATGCCCTAGGATCTGACTAACTCTCTGAAATTCTCCTCATTTCTGGCTAGGCTCTTTGGGTTAAGAGTAATTATATTTTATCCTATCACCAAAATTTCCCTAATTGCTTAGCCTTATTTCTATATTTTAGTGAATTCAATATTCTTTTCCAGATTTTTTTTTCTCTAGTAGTATATCAAGTGAACAAATTTTATCAACCTGTTGGTATCATCATGCTGCGAGTTCTTGCATATTTGAAACTATACACTTTTTGCCTTTATTTCTGAGCAATGATTTGACTTAATATAAAATTCTTGAATCATATTTTCATTGCTGAATACTTGTTTAACATTGTTTTACCATCTTCTGGTATTGTTGATATTGAGAAATCCAAGAACAGCTTAATTTTTAGGCTTAGTAGGCAGGTTTTCTTTTTTAAAACGAATCCTTTTTTGATCCTTGAATTCCAGTAATTTTAAAAATACATAACTTGTCAATTATTCTGTATCAATTATTTCTCAGATATAATGTGCCCTTTGGTATTCAGTTTCTGTCACAGCAAATATTTTCAGTTCCAATGAGTTTTATATTCTTCAGTTACAACATATGACTTTCTCATTCCCCGAATCTGTCTTCCATACCTGTTATTTTTTTCTAATCACGTTAAACTCTTATAAATTTGGTACTTAATTTGGCTCGATTAACTTGTATTTTCCGTAGTTTATTTTAATTTTGGATTCTATTTTTAATAACATAGGTAAACTGAGTCTGAGTTTACTTTCATCTCTTTATTCTTACATACGTATATTTCACCTCACTTTTCAAATAAGCCATGTTTTTAGTTAGTTCTCTCAGATCATTAATATGTCCTTATTTGTTGCCTTGTATTATTATTTTGATGCAGATATTTTTTCTCCTTCCTTTATATATTAACTTCTTTTCCACCTCTTCCCGTTCTCCTCCCTTATTCTTCCCATACTTTTTATTCATTTTTGGTTAGCTTTATGCCTGTTTTCATCTGGTTATTACTCATCTTTACATGTGGTCAGTTCTATCTGAATCAGCTTATTGTTTAAGAAAAAACAGACAGGGATGAAAAAGTGATTAAGCAGGAAACTCAGGCAGATCTATTCAAGAAATGGCATCTCAGAACCTTCATGATAAATATTCTGGGGTCTTTACCTTGGGAATATGTTTTTACTTGCTCTTCTGAGCAGCCGTTCAGAGAAAGTAGAGTATTTGTGAGGATCATAGCAACGTCTCTAGTGTCACTCATTGTGCAATGGTCTGACCTTCAATCATTATTTTTAGCTGCCTATGATCAGCAGTTATGGCATGTCTCTGCTGTTTCTCCTTCATCTCCCTTCTGTGATGTGTACTGGATTCAGAGATACTCCCTCTGACCACCTCTCCTCAAATCTTGCTGTACCAATTACAGGGACACTGACTTTTTAAGGAGAGGATCCCTTCTATCTTAGGGGAATTTTAAGATTTGCACTATTTCTTAGAAGTATGTTTCCTATTTGGCATCCTACCTCTAGTTGATCTGGACTTCAAATTTCAATAGTTGTAATTGTGAGTTGTGGCTGTTTCCTAGGTTTTCGAAGAAGGAGTTTATAATTACTTTTTTTCTTTGTAATGTTTGGCTAGTTTTAGAAAGGAGAAGAAATGGAAATGACTTCACTTCTTCTCCATTAACTGGTGTTAAAATTTGGGTCACACCTTTAACTGGTATTAAAATTTAGATTAAAGGATTCATAAATAAAAATATGAGCCCAGTCATCAGGACACTCCTAGTCAGGTAAGAGGAAATAATCTTTAAATGAACAATTTCTGTTTCATGTGCTATATAGTATAATAGTTAATAGTTGCCTTATTTTAATACCTTCATCAGCTCTTATCATAAAATAATTTTCAAGTGAACATCTACATGTAAGCAAAATTTTTTACTTTATATGACATCAAACAGATAATTTACATCTAATTTCTAATAATAAGAATTTTAAAATTTTAAGTTAAAATAATGTGGTATTGGCTGGATGCAGTGGCTCACTCCTGTAATCCTAGTACTTTAGGAAGCTGAAGTGGATGGATCACTTGAGATCTGGAGTTCGAGACCAGCCTGGCCAACATGTTGAAAACCCCATCTCAACTAAGAAAAAAAAAAATACAAAAATTTCCCGAGCATGGTGGCAGGTGCCTGTAATTCCAGGTATTTGGGAGGCTGAGGCAAGAGAACAGCTGGAACCCAGGAGTCAGAGGCTGCAGTTAGCCAAGATCATGCCACTGGACTCCAGACTGGACAACAGAGTGAGACCCCATCTCAAAAAATAGAATAATAATAAAAATAAAATAATGTGGTATTGCTAAGTGTTTATTATTTTAACAAAATTTTAAAGTTTGACGTTACCAGGCTTTAATGAGAATGTACAAGAAAAATCACTTTCTTATACCATTGGAGGCATCAATGCTACTCCTAATACAAAGCCCCAAAAAGTATTGTGTATATGAGGAAGAGCCAAATAATTTTCATTTTAACATTAGGAGTAATAGCAAAACTTTGAAAACGAACTAAATGTTCCTTAATAGGGAAATGGATAAATTGTAATAAAGAAAACATTGACATATTACATATCAATTAAAAGGAATGTACTGAAACTATATTAACATAGACTAATCTTAAAAATATAAGTAAACAAAAAAATTGAGGAAAAATAGGTATAGAAGTTTGCCATTTGTGTAAGTTTAAAATCATATAAAATAATACTATTTCTATCAGTCACCATCTGATTAGGAAATCAAAAGCCACATTATATTCCAAGTATGGATTTTGATGCAAGAGATTAGAGCCGTATGCAATAATTAAAATGACAAGGAGAGTATAATAAATAGTGATAATCTTAATTATAGCAATAGACCTAGAAGTTTTCCAGAGGTTCTTCAGAAAGCACTGAAACTAATACTATTTCAGCCAGCAGCACTGGTTCTCAAGAAGTCATTACTTTCCACCTCAACTGCCTGCAACACCAAAGCAGGTGAGCTTGCCAGAAAGCTCTTGTGATCTTCTTGTGTGCAATCTTGCCAGGGTCTGTCTGAAAGTACCTCCAGGACATTATAATCTCCCTTTCATTTCTGCCTTCCAAGTATCACTGGAGTACCTCTCATTGGCAAACTCTAACCAAGAACCATGTAGAAAGAAGGACTGAAATGTCATTGCAGAACAGACCTTAAAAGGGAGAAGAGCAGTGCCATATTGACCACAATTCAGCTAAATATTGTTCCTGGACAAAATAATTTTTGCCCAGACAAATACATTTCTAATGAATGTTTAAAAATAAGCGTGGGGATGATAATCACCACACACAGAATTGTAATTACTCCTGAGAAGGGAGACAGTCAAAGTAAAATCGATACAACGATAAGAGAAACAACTACGAAAGTTTTAAAATAGAATTTGAGATATGATTGCAACCTCTAATGAACAGAGTTGTTAACTGAACCAATCATTATTTCAAGCAGATGCATAAATATCAAAACTTGACTGGATCACTTATTATGTAAGCCTAATTGGATTTGTTTTGTGCCTTGAGTTTAGCCAAGTGAAAAAAGTTTTCAGATTATATAAATTCTCTTTTAAAGAATGTATAATTATCTATGATCTAAAGGACTTCACAACACTGACTCTGTCAACCTCATGGAGATTCATTTAATTCTGTGTAAGATGAGAAGGAGAGTAAACACCCAATTAAAAGGGTAGAGTGTGTGCACAAGGTGAGTAGCACTTGGGGAAGTTGTAAACAGATACATATGACCTTAGGTTGCATTTAAACAGGAAAGCTTGACAATTTCCTACTTAAAAGTGATCAAGGAACAAAATTGATTCACTTTTTCCGAGTTTCTTGTTTATGTACAATACTTACAGAAAGTTAAAAAAAAGAAATTTAGGGAATAACGTGGTGGTATTACTCTGTGTGAAAATCTTACGAGTACCTTTTATCAGTCACAAGGGAAGACCTTTTGTATTTTTCTATCAGAGGTTGTGTTTGTTTACCATAATTATTATCACAGTTCCATTACATCGAGTCTCTAATGTGAAGTACTTTCTTTCAAAAGAATAATGCTCACCTTTCTATAACTTTAAAAACATATTTAATATAATTTATATTGCATTTTAAACATTTTAAAGACTGACAGGTTTTAATATGATTGAATACACACAAGTAACATGTTTATGATATAAATAGATATTTTCATTTATTCATATAAAGTGGCTTTGTACTCTTAAGAATTTATTTATTAATCTGTAAGAACACAAGAGTAAATCATAACACATACTGTTCAGAAATTAAAATGTAGCAACATTACAACTGTTTATTTTGTATTAATGTGAATGTTCAAATAGATCCTGATGCAAAAAAAGTGTTCCAAAGAAAGAAATTATATAAATACCAAGATGGGTTGAAAATCAGTGATCTTTAACAGAAGGCAAGAGGAGTGAATCATTTCAGTTTTATGTGAAATTGTTTTAGTTACAGATGCCAACAGGAAAGCAAATGACTGGAAAACAGTGAGAGAGGGATTCCTACTGTTGTTCAACAGACATGTGCCAGTTCTTCCTCTATCAGACAAAATCAGTCACAGAAACTATGGAGCTGGGATGGTAGCCATATTTTTTCAAAAAGTCTGTGGTTGTAGTTTGCAGTAAGTGAGAGGCTGAATGAAAAAAAAAGATCTGGCTGCAGATTTTTGCTAAGAGGTGACAGTCAACATCTGAAGAAATAAAGGGAAGTAAACTAGTTTATCTAATTAAAGCTTTTGATAAGTTGTATGGCTCACTTAGCAGTAACTAACCTGGGATTTACAATTTGTGAAGTGTTTCACATTAAAGTTCTTCTAAAGAAAATGCTTGAATATGAACACTCAATTAGAATATTGTATTGAGCACTTAAAATTTAGCATGTGTGTGTATTCAAAAGCATCTTCTCTCCATTTCATTAAAAATGAAACAAAAAACCCCCACATAACATGACAACAACAGAAAACCTCACAGTAAAAAACTGACTTTTAGTAATTAATAGAGAAAGACTCTAGGCCTATTTAGACTAAAGAGACTGACAT
Organism: Sapajus apella; assembly: GCF_009761245.1. NCBI lineage: Eukaryota > Metazoa > Chordata > Mammalia > Primates > Cebidae > Sapajus > Sapajus apella. The sequence goes on along the minus strand of NW_022436944.1, from coordinate 20,024,791 downwards.
GAGAGCAATTATATTTTAAAACCACAAAATTGAATCCAGTAACCTTAAAGTCAGATTTGTTCAACTTCACAAAATACCCCAGCCACCTCAGTGTCCCCATATAATTCCAGTATTCCCTAGCAATCAGACAAGGGAGATAGACAGTAAAACAGTCAATTATAGCCATTTGCTTTTGCTGTGTTAGGCAATTAACCATACATTTTATGGTGTCTTTTGATATTTAAACTGGTCTCTCTACCAGTTGTGAAGATAAAGAAAATAGTTGGGCTAAACTATATGCAGTGTGACTCTTTTGAGTTGTGGTTTAAAAGTCAGAGACTTTTTTCAATTAAAAAAAAAAAAACTTATGATTTTGGAATCATCATACCAAGCCTGACTTGCCTATCTCTATGTGGCAACAAAACAATTTTTGGTTTTTTTTTGAGACAGAGTCTCACTCTTGTTGCTCATTCTGGAGTGCAATGATGTGATCTTGGCTTACTGCAAACCTCCGCCTCCCCGGTTCAAGTAATTATTCTGCCGCAGCCTCCCAAGTAGCTGGGATTACAGGCACCCACCATCATATTCGGTTACTTTTTGTATTTTGGTACAGAGGGGGTTTCCCCATGTTGGCTAGGCTGGTCCTGAACTCCTGACTTCAGGTGATCTGCCCGCCTAAGCCTCCCAAAGTGTTGGGATTATAGGAATGAGCCACTGTGTGTGGGCACTAAAACAAAATTTTTATGACATTTAATTCACTACTTTTCCCCATCAAAGGTCATTGTCAATCTGTATCTTTCCCAGCTGATTTAGAGATTCTGACTACCCATCTCCTTTTGCAAAGTTTACAAGTAATCGTTCATATCTCCAGCACGTCTCTAAGTGTTTACAATGACAATAGATGACTCAAAGGTTAATTTCTCAGAAGTAGCTTCTGTCTAGCATAATCTACTAGAAATGATAATGCACAATATAGTAAAAAAAAAAAAAAAAAAAAAACACCTCAGATAAATGTTTTAAAAGTAGGAAATAATATTAGGATTATGATTTTGTAGATGGTAGTTGTTTCAGCTTTCTATATTGTTAGTGTTATAGAGTATCTTAGTTCAGGCTACTATCACAGAATACCTGAAGTGGCTTAAAAAGCAGAAATATATTCCTGATAGTTCTGAAGATGCCAGCAAATCTTATGTCTAGTGAGGATCTACTACCTGGATTGCAGACAACTGTCTTCCTGTACCATCACATGGCTGAGAGAAAAATCATCTTCCTCATGCTTCTTCTTATAAATGCATTAATCCCATTCAAGAGGGCTCCATCCTTATGATCTCCTACCTCCCAAAGTCTCCACCTCCTAAAACTGTCATATTAGAGTTAGGATTTCAACATATGACTTTTGGGAGGGCGCAGATATTTTGGGAGGTCCACAGCACAGGAGATTTGGGAGAAAGACTAGATACAAACATCAACTTTTAGTAGCCATAGCACATTAATTCCAACTTTGCTTCAAGAATGCTATGGAAATATTGCTTATAACTGTGGGCTGTTGTTTGTAGAGATCATAAAGTTTGTTATTTATATAAGAAATATATACTTATATGTTATTTTCTGTAGACCATCTAAGATGTGGGAAAGGGTGAATTCAAACATATTTTAAAGATTATGTTGGGGCAGCTGAGAGCTATCTCAGAAATTTAAGTTCCATATTAAGAAGAAAATACTTGTCAAGTTAGGGCTAGGATGGGCATGAGGCCCCATTCACAAAGAAGATGCCCTTTCTGGGAAGCTGACATGAGAAGCTGTGACTTCTCATGTCACAGCGAGACACCCCAAGAGGCACAGCTGCACAAACAGCTTTTGCATTATATTTCTACGAGAATGGCATCTTTACTCCTGGCTGATATGCCCAACATTTCACAATATCCTAGACCAGTTTCTTATCCTACATATACCTTCCTTCACAAAAATTAAGGCAGAAACATTTGGAGGGAGACATAATGAGCCAGCCAACCAAACTCTTTACTTTGTTTATTTTTTGATACAGAATTTCACTCTGTCACCCAGGCTGGAGTGCAGCGGCCCAATCTTGGCTCACTAAAACCTCTGCCTCCTGGGTTCAAGCAATTCTCCTGCCTCATCCTCTCGAGTAGCTGGGATTACAGGCTCCTGCCACCATGGCTGGCTAATTTTTGTCTTTTTAGTAGAGACCGGGTTTTACCATGTTGGCTAGGCTGGTCTTGAACTCTTGACCTCAAGTGGTCCATCCGCCTCGGCCTCCCAAAGTACTGGGATTATAGGCATGAGCCACTGTGCCCGGCCACACTCATTACTTTTCCTCTGCTTGCTGTCTCCTATTTGTTCTCTATATGGAAAGCGATAAAAGAAAGAGACACAGAAAGTGGCTTAGAGATCACTTAGATTTTCCTAACTGCCCTAGAGTTAAAACAATCTACTAAAGATTAAAAGTAAGAAACCTTGATTAAGGCTTTGAAATTTCATACCTAATGCATGTATAAAATGGGTAGATTTTTAGTAATGTATGATGCTGAGGATTTTATTATTGCCCATGGAGAACCAAGTTCATGTGAATCAAGCTAAGACCAAACAGAAAATTTTATTAATACTCTAGCTTAAAATATTAAAATACTCATCACATAAAAGTTTCACAAAGAACAACATAGCTGGGGTAGATCACAGATCTCATGAGTTTTTTAAAGGATACTCAAGGTTTTTTAACAGCTTGACACTTTGTGCCACTTGACAAAAGTCTTTAAAAGCAGAGAAGTTTTATTTTACTTTTGTAGGTCCCATGATACTGTTTTAAAAATCAACAGCATCCCATTTATTTTATGAGCCAGGGTAGGCCTATATTACAAGCCAGTTATTTGAGTAATTTTTGCAAGTCAACCAAAAATTATAAAAATAAATTTCTTCTTAACCAAAAGATACATTTGCTCCAAACATCTGTATATTTTAAATTGAACCTTTGAAGTGGAAAGCTCTAAAAAGCGACCCTGAAAAATTGATGGTGAATTTTTTATTGCTATATAAAAATTTACCCCACAATTAAGTCGTTTAAAACAATCATTTTATTTACTTCATAATTCCATGTGTCATTAAATTAGCTGGGCTCAGTTGTGCAATTCTTTTGCTGGTCTTGGCTGCTCTTAAGCAACTGAGGCCAGTTAATGGGTCAGCTGGTGGCTAGAAGATCTGCTCAGCTAGGTTAGCTGCTCCTGTGGTCTCTGATCATCCGGTAGACAAACTTGAGCTCTCCACATGGAGTCTCAGAGTTCTAAAATGCAGTGAGAAGTGCAAGCTCCAATGCACTATAAATTTTCAAGGCTATACTTGTATCCCGTTTGCTACATCCCATTGGCAAAGCAAGCCACAAAGCCAAGTACAGATTTAACTTTTTAAAATATATATGTGTATGTTTTAAATATATATATATGTATATATATACATATATATATATTTTGGGGGGAAGCCCCCAGAATCACAGCAGATTCAGAGAGACTCCCCCAAGCACAGATTTAAGAATGGAGAGATAGATTTCACCTACTAGAGAAGGAGCTGGGAGCTGGAAAATAATGCTACCTTTTTTTTTTTCTAGTTTATAACAGAAAACTATAAGCAAAACTGGATTGAAAGCAGGATACGTATAAGACACTTCTATACAAAACAAAAAATTGACTAAGATATCTTTGTCCTCAGGAAGTCTGCAGGCTAGGAAAAGAAGTACATATCTAAACACTTAATCATGCCATGAGACTGAAAAATTATTGGGCCAGGCGTGGTGGCTCACGCCTGTCATCCAAGCACTTTGGAGGCCAAGGTGGGCAGATCACCTGAGGTTGGGAGTTCAAGACCAGCCTGACCAACATGATGAAACCCCGTTTTTTTTTAAATAAAAAAGAAAAAGAAAGAAAGAAAAATTATTTAGTGCTATATCTAAGCACAAGGTTTTTTGTAGAAGCCCAAAGCCTCCTTTATTCTGACTGTGGCATTCAAAGAAAATTTTATGTATGAAGTAACAAATTACTAGGCCTAAATAGATGATATTTTTGCCAAAGAGCTAAAGAAAAGGCATTTGAGACAGAGGCTATTCAACATACAAAATCATAGATGTGTGAATCGTATATGGTGATTACCGAAATCATATTTTCGACTATTTTTCAACCCTTCACCAGGTTAATTTCTTTTTTATCTCTATCAGTTAAAAATAGATCTGGCTGCATGTAAGGAAATAATTACAGTGGCTTAAACAAAAAGAGACTTCTTTAACCCCAAAATATCTGGAAGGAGGTTTGTGTGGATTTTTTCTTTCTGCTTTACCACTTTTAGAATATTGACATTTTCAGCCAGGTATGGTGGCTCATGCTTGTAATCCCAGCACTCTGGGAAGCTGAGACGGGCATATCACCTGAGGTCAGGAGTTCGAGCACTACTAGGACAACATGGTAAAACTCTGCCTCTACTAAAAATACAAAAAAATTAGCCAGGCGTGGTGGCATGCAGCTGTAGTCCCAGCTACTCCAGAGGCTAAGGCAGGAGAATCACTTGAACCCAGGAGGTGGAGGTTGCTGACTTTTCCTTTCCAGAATTGTCATCTCATGGTTGAAGGTAGCTGTTATACCTTCAGCTACTGTTTATGTTTAAGGTAGAAAAAAGGAGAAATGTGAAGCTAGCCACATTTGTCCCTTTACATTAGGAAAGCAATAGCTTGCCCAAAACTATGCCAAAAAATTTCACTTATCTCGTTAGCTATCTAGCTATCTGGGTCATATGGACTCTCCTCACCATACAGAAAGCCCGGAAATTAGAGAACAAAATTTTGATGTTTGACTTGAAGCCATGATTACTCATCCCTAAGCTTGGCAGATTGCTGTGCTCTAAAGCAGCAAAAAGATTCCATTAGTGAAGAAGGGGAAGTAACATTTGTGATATTATCCCGTCATATTCGTGGTTCTGTCGCTGTATCTATTTCTATGTTATTTCCTTTTTTCCCTCATTTTTTTAAAGACTGACCAAAGTACCAACTCTTTTGGGAGGCCTTCCTATATAGCCCATTCCTAATAGACTGTTATTCTTTTGACCCATATCACTTAAAGTAGCCATTAATTACCTTCTGTCCTAAACTGTTTGCTAATTGTTGTGTGCATAAAATTTCTCTCCGCAATAAAACTGCAAGTCCTGGGAAGACAAACTATAAGTTATACTTTTATATTCCCTTTGGATGCCTAGAATACTACTGGACACATATAATATATGGCCAATTGATCAAAAATAATTACTACTTCAGTTATATTATTCTATTGTAATTTTGCTTCATAAATGTTTGGATTTTTTTTTTTTTTTTTGAGATGGAGTCTTGCTCTGTTGCCCAAGCTGGAGTGCAGTGGCACCATCTTGGCTCACTGCAACCTGCACCTCCCAGGTTGAAGAGATTCTCCTAACTCAGCCTCCCTCCTGAGTAGCTGGGATTACAGGTGCGTGCCACCACACTGGGCTAATTTAAGTATTTCTAGTAGAGATGGGGTTTTGCATGTTGGCTAGGCTGGTCTTGAACTCCTTACTTCAGGTGATCTGCCCACCTCATCCTCCCAAAGTGTAATCATGGATTATAAGCGTGAGCCACCATGTCCGGCCTAGATTCTTAAAGTTGTTGAGAGTTGATAAACCCATCCTTTCTTCTCTTCCCTTATGTAATAACAAAGTTCATTGAAAATAGAGCTTTCAGTAACGTGATGGACATTTACTGTCCATTCCATATTCTTAATCACAGGAAAGCCATTTTTCTTCTACTCAAGTTTAGATGGTATTTTCTTCTCCTACCTGATTCCTGGAAATGACATGGATAGATCCAAATCATGGACAATCATCTCTTGACCTCAATTATTTCTTTAATTTTTATTTTTAATTGAAAATAGTATTATATATATTTATGTGGCACAATGTGTTTTAATATATTACACATTGTGGAATAATGTCAAGCTAATTAAAATATCCATCCCCTTATGTACTTTAAAACATTTATTATTTATTCGTGTATTATTTTAGAGATGGGGTCTCCCACTCTGTTGCCCAGGCTGGAGTGCAATGGTGCGATCATGCTCACTGCAGTCTCAGAATCCTGGGCTCAGCCTCCGAGTAGCTGGGATTACACGTGTGAGCCATAGCACCTGGCCAAAAGCTACTATTTTAGCAATTTTTGCTTTTCTTTTTCTTTACCATTCTTAGTAGATAAGAATGAAGCCATTCCAAAGTGTAGAAACAAGAGAAAAAAAGAAAAAAATTAAATCCTAGCAATACTATCTGAATTCCAGGATCTAGTCATCCCCGAAGTCTGAATATTTCAATGAAGCAATACATTTCCTTTTGACAACTGATTCCCGTTTGACAATTTATGGTTTAACACAGTATGACAGAATGAAAAAACATTGTACTCACAGTTGAAAACATACTCTACTTTTGATTTTTCTGCTTTCTTGGTATGTGGCTTTAGGCTAACATATTGAACTGTGTATTGTCTACTTGGCACTTTTATACCTATGCAATAATGGGAATTGCAGTTTCCAAAATCCCTTTCCTTGCATGATTCTGAGTTAGAGCTACCCAAGAAAGGAATTTACATGAGATTTGGAAGGTAGAATTGAGGAAGCCATTACTCTTGGAAGGCCATGGTAGTCCGATATGGTGAGGGATAGATGCAAAGGCTCCCAGTGAGCAATTCATCATTGCTCTACTGTTGTTCCGTGTCCAACATGTCTTTCTGATATTGGGCCTTGCCAACTCACCATGGCCTCAGGCCCATCATTATAGTCTTGGCTGTGAGATTACAGGTATGTCAGGGCTTAGAACAAAATACTGAAATTATCTGACCTACCTCACCTGAAAGCTGATAATAAGACCTTCATTCCATAGGTGTCCTGTCCTGTCCCAGAGGCCAAAAAGAATCTAAACAGTTAGACCTTGCTGAGTATCCCTCCACATACACCAGTTTATTACCATTAGGTCATACTCTTTTTATTCAATCATGCTTTTACATAATTGTCTCCTCTTCATTGAACCTAAGCATAAAAATAATTTTCCTCGAGTCTTTGGGTCTTCATTTCTGAAGGTTTCCATGTCACGTAAAACTTCAAAAAGGTTCATATGTCAAATAAAACTTTGAAAAATAAATTTGTTATTTTTTTCTTGTTAATCTGTCTTTTGTTATAGGAATGTCAGCCATGACCCTAGTAATGGGTGAAGAAAAAGTATTACTTTTTCTCCCCTGCAGAAACAACGTATTCTCCAGAGAGGATAGTTTCCACAGACACCTCCACACATCATAGCACAACTTTGCTATCAGATGAACACAGCTTCTCATATTTTCCTACAAGCACTCACTTGTTCTCCTGGGCAAGGTCTTCATGTAAATCTGGCATTGATTATCTCTCTGATCCTCTACTTCCTTCTTCCAGACTTTCACTTAAACAGCTCCCCCCAACATTCATAAAAGATCTAATTCTTATACTAAATTTCTTATTGCAGAAGTACTTGCATTAGTTTTGTTTTCTTTATGGACCTCAACTAATAAGACCAGTTACTTATTCTCTTAAGTCCTAGCCTCCTTGCCTATAAAAAATCAGTTGTCCTGCTTGATCCGCACAGCTGTAATGAGAATCCAGTGATAATGGGTCTGGTGTGTAAACTGTAAGTGGATGACATTATTGGAGCCTGAATGTTCGTCCCCTAGAGCAAATGTCTTCGCTTTAGCATGCAAGTCTTCACTGCTTTTTTTCCTTATATAAATAAATCCTCAAAAGACAGAAAAAGAGTTTCTAATATAAAGAAAATGAGTGTACATGTGCTTTAGAAGTAAAAAACTAAAAGGCAAGTTCAGTTGAAATTTTATTTCAGCAATGTGTCTATTTCTTAATCCTTCAATTTTCTTTCTTCTCTTCATTCCTAGAAAGAATATTGAAGTTTCATTAATCACTAATTCACCTTAAAATATAGCTTTTCCCTCATTATTCCCAAGGGGCTGTCACAACTTCATGTTCTTCTATTTCAAATATTTTTGACTCCAAGCCTATTTCTTTGCATGAAAGATACAAAAAGAAAGAATTATCAAAACTTCAGTCAGTTGAGATTCAATCTTGTTTTTATCTACACAAAGCTTCTCTATATAGTTAATTGAAGGTTACACACACACACATAGACAAAGGCACACATACACACACAGGCACACTCATATATATTTAAAGCTACTACTCAGTTTCATGTCTTACAAGCACTCTTTCATTGGGGTAAAAATGTTAAACTGAACAGAAATATTATGGAGAAAAATACATTTTAACTTGAGCTTTTGCTCAGGATAGAGAATTACTGTTCTGATTGTTCTGATGCAAGCACTTCCTTTTGTTTGTAATAAAATATATAATGGGCATTCTACAGTGAATGCATCCTTCCTACACAGTGATTTCCATCAATGTATAATTAAAAGTGGATTTCCTTTTCCTTTTTTGGATGGTGGGAGGGAGGGACTGGTAAACCTGGTTAAAGAAGGGAGAACAAAGAGAACTTTCATGAGTTCCCCTGCAAACAGTCTATCAGTTACAATTCGTAGTGTTCGAATAGCAGCACCATTCTAAAGAAGTTCTGAAATAAAAAAAGTCAAGCAGGGGGTCCAAGGAAAATTCAACCCGCATGCCAACTAAGGGAAAGAAAGAAAAAGGCAGGGGGGAAAGCCCTATCTTTTGTTGTAAAAAGAACTAATGAAGCTGCTGTTAGAACTGTCCACAGTGACACAACAAGGCTGTACACCCACACACATTGTTAAAATGCCAGTCATCCCTGGTAATGGGAAAAGGAAATGCTGCGATTTAAAGGAGGTGGTGGCACACACTGCTTTTAGAGTTTAACTTTGGAAATCTAAGCGAGGGCACACTTTGGCCAGTGTTGACTCCCAGAAGTTAGTACAAAAACGCATAAAGTTGTCTACTTTTGTCTTAAAGAAGAGATGGACTAGTGGAGGGTAAAATCCCATTGTCATTATAAATCGCTAATTAAATAATTATCAATTAGTTGGGCAGACAAAACTCATTCCAATGTATTCCTTAGAGAGCTGTCAATAAAGAAAACAGTAATTTTGATTTTTTTCCCTTTACAATATTCTTGCCTAGAGGTGCTAAATAGAGATAATATATGTTGTATTCTATGATAGGTGTTTCACATAGGCTACAATGCATTATTGATCACAGATGAATACCAATTATAGCAAGCAAACATTAATTTTTGTTATTCTAGTTGTATGCCATTATTTCAACATAATCACTAATTGGGCCATTTTCAATGAACAACACAATATAGTATTTATTTTCCAGTAAGAAAAAAATCCCAATTACAAATTTTCTAAAATAATATAGAGAAAATGTTTTAGGAAACAAAAATGTCAACCAGTATTTTTTTTAAAAATCGGACTGTGTCTGCATTCTTAATTGCAAATTTATTTAAAATTTTTGGATGTATACATTCATTAACATGATATTGTAGATAATTTTAAAACAGTCAGTCATTTTAAAAGTAATTAGGAGAAAGTAGAAACATTCAGAAGTAAAGAAATAACATATACACACACATACATATATTTATATATAATACATAAAGTAAATATATGTATTTATATATTGTTATATATCTATATAAAATATTATACATTCATAATATATTTTGTCAATTTAGGACTTTTGAGACGTAAAGGTAAGTATTGGTAAGACCCTTCGATTTTACAAGTGTTAAAAGTTTTCAAAAGTGTTCGGTTTTCAGGGAATGAGATTTTTTTTTTGAAGCCCAGATCAGGGACTTGTGAATAAACAAAACCCAAAGAATGTAAAATCTGGAAAGATGGAAACTGAATTCCTAAGATCCAGTTGCATTTAAATATGAATGGGTTTGTTGCAGTTCTGTTATATATGTAGATCATTTCTGCCTTTGCAGAGAAATATGGAGCTCTGAACCTCTGCACTTGTCTTCTTTGTTAACAATGAATTTGAAAAAGATTGTAAGTTTACTAACAACTTTAGAAAATTTGGTAGCATGTTATGGAAAACAAGTAATAAGTAAAATAAATTTATGTTAATAGCTAGTGAGAAAAACATTTTTCTTTCTGTTAGGATATTTTCTACTAAGAATCTACATAATGCTCAATTTTATTATGAAAATAGTAACATTTTAAAGTTTGACTTTAAAACCACTTATTTACACAACAGCCATCTTGAATACACAAACCCAGCACTCCTTATTATATTGCACTAATTACCTCACAACAGATAAAAAGGTGTCTCTTGTAATAGACTGATGCCCCTTCTAGACAATAGTTTACTTTTGGGGACTTGGAATCAATTGGCATCTCAAAAATCTTAAAAGAGCTTCATTATGACAAAGTCCTTAATTTGATTTACTTTAAGGAATTCTTAATGGTTAAAGGTCTTTACTGTGTTGTTTTATTGAATTCTTGTCCATGGTTCAGGATTGATCCACTTCAACCTTTCAGCAGGGAGTAGTTTTCCAGGGAGGCCCAGCAGGACTCCAAATCAATAGGGTTAATAGACATGGGGCCACGCAGTCAGAGGTGATATGGCTGGCATTTCTGATGCCAATGAAGACAAGTTCTGGTGTCACTTTTGTGCTGGCAACAATGTTACCCTGATTACCTGGAGCATACAGTTGTTAAGTGTTAACAGAACTGTGAATGGCCCATTAATCTGAATTATTTTAAAGGAACTAGTTCAATTTTACTCTTCTTTAAATTACTGGTCTCCATTATTTCTAAAATGTCAACTGCCCCCTTGCTGTAGAAAACAGTGGTGTTCAGTTCTTCTTGTCTGAGTGCCCCCAGCAACAGATTGTGACCATAAAAATGTTAGTCAAAAAAAACTGGAAGGCATTTTGTCTGAAAAAAAAAAAAAAGTATTTTATGAAAGGAACCCCATGTAAAGAGGAGATTTGTAAATAAAATATGAACTCATTCTAGAAAACCATGTTTATTTAGTAGTCTATACAAAGCAACATGAAATATAAACTAGTTAAGGAAAGAATGGATAGTCAAGTTTCATTCCTACTGTAGATTAATAATCTGTCTTCTCTATAATAAATCAGTAGCAAGTTAACAATCCCTTCCAAAGTCTATAAAACTGCACCATTTATAGTTATACCCCAGTGACTAAAGCACTGACTCCAAAGCAAACAGATTCATCTCTTCCATTGCTTCACATGAGTATGTGTATGTAAATAAATAAATGTATCATAAATATATTAGTAAGTAGTAGTTTGGAAAACTTGCCGCTCATCCTTGAAAAAAGCTTGATAGTGGATATCATTTCAAATAATTAATGCTGATTTTTACTGTGCAGATTAAAGAAACATATTTGTCATGATATCATTCAGAGAAGGATCTATTTGACTATATCCTACTTTTACAAACTCTTACTTATATTTTGAAGAAAACCACAAAAGTCAATGAAAAATCTTGTTTTAACACTAAAAATTTCCTTGACAAACTCTGTGGTATTTATATATCCATCCTGGATGTATTCAACCTTGTTTTACCATTGACTAATTTGCCATATTCTTAAAATAAGGATTGACAATTGCTGAAAACTTATATACATCAGACAATAATCACTATTTTCCTTAGACAAATTTTGCCAGTGAAGACAGAATGTACATTAGCAAAGTAAAGCAGCAGATTAAATTATAGTATTTTTTTATTGCCTGTTATATTCAGTAAACTATTAAATAGTAAAACATGTTAGGTTAACTTGAAAATGCTTCAAGTTGGAAGGAAACTGAATTTTTTAAATAGCACTGGGAGAGTCACTGTTAATTGAGTTGTAATCAGTATTGGTCATTAGCTCTTTATTCTATGATAAGAATCTTAATGATGATGGTGGTGATGATTAGGTGAAGTACACACAAAATGAGGGAAATGTGTTCTATTAATCTGAATAGAATTCATTTTTATACCAAATGATATACATAGGTTTACATGATGGCCTTGCCACGATCACAAAAAAGTAAGAGCAAATGTTCTGGACTTTTAACACCTAAAAGAGGGATTTTCTTTCACCTTAAATTATCTTTCTTATTTTTATTTTTGAAATGCTAGCCAACCTTGTTCTGAAATAGAAATTATTTGCTGACAATAAATATTATTTTTTAAAAGTGTCTATTTTATGTCTATTTTACTTATCTTTCAGAAGAAAAGCAGTTCTTTTGCCAGTTGCACATCTTTAAAAAAATGCCTAATTTGAATAAATTAACATATTTTTATACAAAAATTAATTCTAAAAAGGAATGATAACTAGAAAAGCAATTTAAATTGTGTATTTTATGAGAAGAGAAAAAAAATCTTTGTCGTTCACAGGGCAGCTCAGTTAATTTGATGTGCTTTGATGTAAATTTAGGGGTTGTTTTAATTTCAAAACATATTTTTTCAGTTAATAAAGAAGACAAAAGAAACTTTCAACCAGCATCTCCAGTTTGTTATATTGGAATGTTTTGGCTTCTCAAATGTGAGAACATGATTGTTTTTATTTCCAGGAGGAGATAATAACACTGAAGCAATAAAAAAGAGTCAAGGCAGCTTGCACAGCACAGGAAGTTCACAGCCAGAGACTTAATTTCTCACACAATGTACTGTGCAATGGGCCCATTAACATAGATGAATAGGCTCTTTAGAGGTTTTTTTTCTTCTTCTTCTTCTTCCAGATATGCAGCTGCCGCTGAATGGTGATATGTTAATAAGGTACTGACTTGCCTATTCTTCAGGTACTCTGGCATTCTCTACCTAGGTAATCTCCATATAGGAAAAGCTATTAGGGGGTTGTATCTGCTACCATACCTTCAATTATATTAACACCTGCACTGATAATCCACGTAAGGTAAACTAGTAGGGGGCCTATGGCCTTAGTCCACCCCTTTTTTTCCCTCCACAACGTTACATCTGAGGTTGGGGAGAAAGTAAGAAGCAGAAGAAAAAAAAGGAAAGTCACTTTTATTACACATCAGTGGGAACCTTCTGAAAAAGCTTTCATGCCTAGGAAATTGTTATTTCTTCAAACAGCTGACAGCCTGCGGAGGAAACTCTTAATGGAAACCCAGCTCCTGCATTGTTATGCATGGCCCACATGTAGATTCGGGGGGTGGATTAAGTTAGCTTCCAAAGGGTCTATTGTGTGTAGCATTAATTTGCAGGGCTCTTGATATTTAAGTTGGAAGGTTTATAACCTCAGTGTTTACTTAGATGAACTACATCCTATGTTTGTTTATTTCCGTCTGCAGTCTCTTATTTCCTAGTAAATGTTACATTTATATTTGTTAACAGCAAGAATGTTGTTATAAATCTGAAAGAAATAATTACATGTGCTTACAATCATTCACGCTAAAGCCTTGATCCTGGCTCTACAGGGTCACCCTTCCTGTGAGATCTATAGAAGATTATATAGATAATTTTATTTCTCAAGAATATTTATGCCATCCAGTTACACATGTTTAATCATAGCCTATTTCAAGTGTTAACTTTCTGTGAAATATGTAGCCCCTGTTTCTTTCACATAGCAATGTTATAAACACGTGCCCCCTCTAAACCTGTGCCTTCCGCTTCCAGATGAACAAACTATAGAACTGAGCATCGCTTTCTTTTATTACTGTTTGAATGGTTATTTACAAAGGGTCAGTCGCAATTTTTTAATTGTGAATTAAAAAAAAAAGTTTCCAAATTGTTATCTGCAAACAACTCTGTGTGGTGTTGTAGATACAGGAACTGCTAAAAAAACTCATCATCTGAGATTAACTACAAATTTTCATTCAGAAACTTTTCCAGCACCACCCCTAACCCTATTCTCTCCTTTTCCTCCTTGGATTGTATAGGCAGTTGCTAACATGAATTTAAAATTCAATATGAATGGCTGGCGGTGGGAGGGTGGTGGTGGGGGGACGTGCCCATTGGAACCAACTCTGATCTTAATCTGGATTTAAGGACTCAATTGAATAGAAGTACATTATGCTTGAACAACTGAAATTTCTATTATTTTGAAGCCTTTTTAAATAGAAAACAACACAAACAGCATGTTGAATATTTTATTTAACATTTTCTGCTTTTGGTTAGTATTTTTGAATGTCTTACAGATAATTTTAAATGTAGCTATTCATGGATTTATCCATGTTAGCATTTCTATGTAATAGGTTTTGTGATATAGTGGTGAGGATAGAGATTATAGGTCTGTATCCTCAATACTTAATACAATGCCTGGCATATGAAAGGTACTCAATAAATATTTGCTTAATCAATTAATTAAATTCTATCTTTAGATGGATTGCTTTTCAGGATATATAGGAACAGCCTGGAGAAATGCGAGATGAAAACAAAACAACAAACAATCCAATGATAATAATATCCATCTTTTCAATTACTTGTCAGGCTGTGAGTAATCAGATCTTGAAAGTTCATTTCAAGGTTTCACTACTGTGAGCCAGTATGTTTCCAATTGGATGTGTCAGAGTTTTCCTAACAGCAGTTTTTCAAATCAACAGTTTTACTTTGAAATAAAATTTAAAAGAGTGAATAGTAGGTGAAAAAATAGTGATAGTTATAGTCAACTGTAATAAACATACAACACTTGCAATTACACAAAGTTTGGGAAATCTGGTTATTAGGAGTAGAGGTGGTCCAGGTATACCAGCTTTACTGGAAGTTCCGTAAGAAAGAAATCATATATTTAGACAAGAATCATAAAACTGTATTGCTTAGAGACATTATAACTCAAACTGTCCCTCTAATTTTTACAGATGAAAAAGTAAAGCATATATATAGATATATATGTATGCTGTATAAACACACACACACACAGAGAGAGAGAGAGAGAGAGAGAGAAAGAAAGAGAGAGAGAGAGAGAGAGAGAGAGAAGGAACAGCTCCTACCCATTGTAGCTTAATTTAGAGGCAGTCCCTATCTTACAGTAGACATGTAATACATGAATAAAGGCATATATGTATGTACAGGTGCATGAATGAAGCAGACATTTAATGAATTTATGGTTTACATTGGGCAAATACAATATATCAGGTTCAATTCAGCTAGTTGTAACAGTAATTTATTGAACATCTTCTGTGTGGCATAGTGTAGGCATTGAGCTTATTCCTAGAAACTTTCTGCTACATGTGTTGAAGAGCTAACTCATGTACATTTCACTTGGTACAGATTTTATGGTGATCTTAAAATTACTCTAAGAGTTGCATATAATAGACATTATAGTGTGGTGAGAACAACCAAAACAGGAAAATACTGGAAACTTAAATGCTACTCATAAGGTGCATAAAAAACTTTATGGCTCAGTACATTATGACAAAAGAAGAAAAGAAAGGGAAATTCATTTTTAGTTATTGCATAGATGATAATAGTGACAATGATGACCATTGTCTTTTATACCTTATTGAGTAAATGCCATTCTGTCTTGGATGCTTTATATTTATTAGCTGGTTAAATTTTCCCCAAACCCTTTGAAGTGGGCATTACCTCCATTTAATCAAAGAAAGATTAGAAGAACATTTCTCATTAGAAGAATTAGGTAACTTGCCCACATCACAAAGGTAGCAAATGATAAGAGCTAAAATTTGAAATGAAGATTTCCTTACTCAGTTTCTCCTCTTAGTCACTGCATTACTGTTATCCTATCCTTGTGGTCAAAGCTCTCTAGCTATTTTAGACCTGCTAGTTGCTAACTTTGTTCTTCTGTAATTCCTTAGGAGACTGCTGGGTATAAGCATTAATTGCAGCTTAATACAAGAGCAACTTTCAGGACTGCAATCCATCAAAGAGAATTTTGTTAAGCTCTTTTTTGAAAGTCTAGAAATATAACTTCCTTCACAGAAATAGCTGCAGTAATTTTAGAGACTTCTAATAGAATATCAAATATATGTCTACTTTTCAAAAGTAAATATGTCTGTGTATGTGTATGTATGTTATACACACATATATGTTATCATTGCAATAACAGGACGAAAATAGTAATGATTTAAGAGTGGGCTTACAGAACTTGCAAAGTTTCCTGTTTAGAGAATGACACCTGCATGTCATCATCATAGCAAGAAGTATGAGAGTTTCTAAATCTGAACAAGGAACGTAAGGGAATACGTAATTTTCTTATTTTCCCAAAAGGCAAATTTAATACAGTGAGGGAAGGATGAGGAAAAGCAGCTGCAAGCAGAGTGGGATTAGACGTCTGATCCACTACTTTGACAACTGTAAAAACATAGTTGATTACTGATGTCATTACTGGAAAGGCTGATATAGTGTTGTGAGATTATTTGCAGACAACACAGGCTATTTATTATTCTAGTGTTGTCTTTTCTTTTTTATAATACTAGTAGAAACTTATTATTACAATTTGTGTACATTTACAGCCATATATTAGTAGATTGGTATGATACAAAGGAAAATTGGACCTACTCTGAGTCTCAAAAATTTTGTTGAAGATAATAACTTAAGTTTAAAGGTTTCTTTCATCATGAATAAAATTAAAGTTGGTAAATGTTATCAAAAGGAAGATATAAGGAGTATTTGATATTGAATCATTTCAGATACAAATGCATACTAAGACTGAGAGTATATATCTGTTAAATTTAACAAGTGAATATATTTTTCCCCAATGCATAACAAAATTTCAAAACCTAATTCTGATTTTGAGCCTCAATGTGGTTTAGTTGAAAGAGGGGGTGATTTGGTGTCAGATAGCTCTGTGGACAAATCATTGCTATCAAAGTTATTGTGTGGTCTCCAGACAGTTCTTTAATCATTGGGCCTTTGTCTCCTCCTGTGTCAAATGAGAATGAGAATGTCTACCTTTCAGGTTTGTACTAAGAGTTCAAGAGAACAGATATGAGGCATTGAACATAGTGCTTAGACTAAGTGTTGAATAAATGGTGGTCATGTTTTAGTAATGAAAAGATGCCTAGTAAATCAAGACATAAGGGGAAGAATTAAAAGAGAAGGTTATTAGGAATGAAAAAGGCAATTCAATAGATGAAAAGATAATTTTAAATGTCCAGAACTGGAAAAAAGAATAAACAAGTCAAAAAAAATTTTAAAGATAAGGATATTCACTTTTGGAATTGTGTTTTCACTAACAAACACAATGCCCTAGCAAAAAAGAAAAAAAAAGTAGTAATATAAAACTATAAGGGAAATGAAACAAAAACGAGAAAATTAGATTAAATATGGAACTTTTGTCAAAGAGCAGTTGAACAATGCAAAGAGAACAATATGATAAAACAAAAACCATGGGAAGTCTTGAGAAGAAGACAAAAGGAAAACAAAGAAACATGGGAAAGACAGAAAAAAAGCAAACACAAGCAGAGACTAAAGGATACATGTAAATGTTCAAGCCAGTAGAATGAACACAACTCTGCTTTTAATTTTCACAGCAAAAAGATATCTGAATCAAGAAAGGGCATACACAATATTAGAAAACAATGATTTCTAAAATTCTCAAAATTAAACAGAATGCTTTGTTTAAGCATGATGTACGTGTTTGTGTTTTCAAATGTAAAAATTTTGGAGCTTTTGACATGAAAAAAATCACTTGATTTCATGATTAATTTTCCCCTTTTGGTTCTAGAAATGAAAAACTTGATTATTTACTGAACTCTCCTATCAGAGAAATAAAATTTTCAAATTACAGTTATATCAACACAGTAGAGATCTTATCTACTAAAAACACCCTTAAGCATTATTTTGCTGACAACAAAAAACATATTTCCAGTCACATATCAAGCCACCTACAGATTCTTCAAGGATCAATTTCTTCCTTTCTATAGCAAAGTAACATGTACATGTCTACTACAAATCTTAAGGCAAATAGTCCTGTTCCTAGTCACTTGTCATTGCAATGAAACATCTGCTGCTCACTATTTTTCATTATTTTTTTCCTTATTACGCCAATTCAAAAACATCATCCTACCACCTCTTTTAGTTGTTACATATCCCTGTGCTTGTGGCTACATTTCTTTGCACTGGAGAAATGATCTCATTAACAAACTAGTTCTGTGCGTCCTTAACACAGAGGCCCCTTGCCTGCAGCTGGAGGCAGCTCTCTGTTCAGCCCCAGTGCAGAGTGACACAGACAGGCGACAGCGTCGCTGAGCACTAACTTCTATTCCACCGAGGCAGACAGCGAAAACCATTTCAGAATCATGGCAAGGCATGAGAGAAGCACAGGTAATCCTGTTTCTGTATTCAGTTTTTGCAAGAATCAAATATATCCAACTGAAAGAGACAACTGGGAGAGAAAAGGAGTTGGGGTGGGGGAGGTTCTGTGTCAGAACTGCTAAGCCAGGAAATAAAGTCACAAATTAGGAAATAGAGTGTAAACACAAAAAGAAAAAAGCCTCTGATATGTATGTATATGTATACACACACACACATATATATGCACATACATATTTTTGCACGTATATTTATAGGATACATATATAAAAAGGGGATGTGTTGGTGAAGGTTTTGTTACTTAAGAAGTAAACTGCAGGCTAATATCTAGAAGTGGGAGTTTTTGTCCTGAAATCTCCAAGTTGGAAAGGACTTCAGAAAAAATTTAGTCTGTCATGAATGACCACATCTAATACTTTTATTTTTTAAAGGGTAGCTGCAAAGTTTTGGACAAGAGCTCACAACAACTGGAAGCACAGTGTACCCAAGTGGTGGGTCTCGTCTGTGGCAATATATTTTTTTGCCTGTCCAATTGAATATGGCTGTAAAGGGAATAAAACCCCATGTAATCTCCAGCAGTGACAATTTAATCAGTTTTGTAAGGGGAAAACAGCAGAGTCCCCTCATTTTCATATTTGCATATTTGATTTTTGCATTGGGGAATAGAGGTTTTGTTTTTCTATTACTTTGCATTCAATTTTAATATTTAATCTTTTATGAGCAAATTTTTACAGTGGTGTGAAATACTGAGTCAGACAGGTCTAAAACAGAAAGGAAATACTCCATTTCTGAAATTAAGCCCCTGATGCAATATGCTTTGTGTAACATTTTCCCCTGTAAAGAATCTATGTGCCTAACATGGCTTGCATGCTCCTAGCTTTTGCACGTGATACATCTGCTATTAACATTCAGAGATCCACCCTGAAAATGAGGGCAACTGTTTGGAAAACAATGCAATATGATGAGAATAGACTATAATATGACGCCCTTTTTATATTAATATTTCTTAAAATGGTAAATCTTATCGATTGCATCTATGTCTAAGGAAGTGGGGTTTCTTAAATGCTTTATATACACAGAAGCCAGTTTTTATGAGT
The DNA here is from genome assembly GCF_009761245.1 of Sapajus apella. Taxonomy (NCBI): domain Eukaryota; kingdom Metazoa; phylum Chordata; class Mammalia; order Primates; family Cebidae; genus Sapajus; species Sapajus apella. The sequence goes on along the minus strand of NW_022436944.1, from coordinate 20,005,462 downwards.
TATAGAGGAGAAGTAAATACAGTAAGATTAATACAACTTCATTGTTTTTACAATTGACAGAATGATATTATTGCCTATAGGATAATAACAGCTTATGGGATTGATTTTAAGATGAATAAGATGCAAGTAATTTGAACTCATCATCAACAACCCTTGTGTTACTCCCATGAGTATATTAAAATATCTAGTCAAAATGGTGTTGAATTTGAATTACTGGAACATAGATGCTGTTTTTACGCATCAATGCATGCTAGCCCCCACTTGTGAAAACCCCAAAAGTATGTTGGATAATTTTTTAAAAAAAGGATAGTATTCTACTTGCTTAATGATTTAGAATTTCTTTATAAAAAGTGAACTCAGAAGCCAACATTTCCCTGGAAAGGAAAGTAAGAATGATTTTAATTCTGTGTATTTTTTTTAAGTTTAACCACAAGTTGTGAAATGTTTTATGTACTAAATTTAATCTATGTACATATTTACACACATATGTATATACATGTGTATATGTGTGCCTACATGTGTGTGTGATGTATGTGTATATATGTTATATATATCTACATAAATACATATAAATGTGGCCTAAATGTTGTTAACCAAATTTTATGAGATATAACTAAATTTGGAATTTTAAAAGTATGAGCCATAGGATTTTATTCAAAAACAGAGCAGATAGTCTTTTTAATGTACATCTATGAAACACATACCAGTAGCAGTATACAGGCATCATTAGATGACAGGTATAAAATCCTTTGGGCAAGCACTGATTCACATTAAATTCAAGCACATAATATGTCAAGTTTTGAGTATGTTCTTATTTATTTAAATCTGCATTCTGATGATCATCTTTTCAAAGAGGTTGCATATATATGAATATGTGATCTAGTGTTTACATATTCAAATTAACCTGTTTCTTTGAATATGGTCTAATGATTGAATGATCTCCTAAACAGCAACTCCTCAGGGAAATATGCTGATGCCTCAGCACATTTTCTCAAGGCCTGGAGAGTACTAGATATGCCAAGGAGTGCCTTGAAGCGGGGAAGCCCTGCTCTGCCTATAGGAAAGTCCTAGGCTTTAATCACAAAGGCTAGGTTTACACTAATGCAATTAACCATATGATTGCTTTAGAAGGAGCCTAACCTCATCAGTATCTTTCCTTTAGGCAAACTGATAATGCTAGATCTAGTCAATGACTCAAGAGAATTTGATTACCTAAGAGGTACAAGGCCCTGAATAAGCAGTCACAATGCACAGTAGGCATATTCATCTCCAACCTATTTTCTAGGAGTTATCATTTTAGAATTAACACTTTAAATTTAAGCAATTAAGGTAAAGTAATTGTTCCATGAAATAATTAAGAATTGACAAGTATCAGGTTTGGTGAAGACTAAATACAAATGATAATGATCTGTTTTATAGTTTGTTTATTTATTTGTTTATTTATTTGGCTGTGTGTTTGTTTTGTTTTGTTTTGTTTGAGGGAGGATGAGAGAGGGCCGTAATAGTTAAACCTAAAAATAAGATTTACTTGGAGAACTGGCTGGGTGCAGTGGCTCATGCCTGTAATCCCTGCATTTTGATTAGACGCCAAGGCCGGCGGATCACCTGAGGTCAGGAGTTTGAGACCAGCCTGGCCAACATGATGAGACTCCCATCTACCAAAAATACAAAAAATTAGCCAGGCATGGTGGTGGGTGCCTGTAAACCTAGCTACTGTAGAGGCTGAGGCAGGAGAATGACTTGAACCCGGGAGGCTCAGGTTGCAGTGAGAGGAGATGGAGCCACTGCACTCAGTCTGGGCAACAGGAACAAAACTCCTTCTCAAAAAAAAAAAAAAAAAAAAAGATTTACATGGAGATCTGAAAGAGGTAAAATTCCTAGGGAATATAATTTGTGGTTGAATAGGTAACTTTAGAAAGGTGTGTGTATGTGTATATACATGTGTAAATACAGATACACCTATATATCTGTGTATATTTTTTAGCCTTATTTAACCTTGCAACCACTAATTATTGCTGGACTTGATAACATATTGTAGGGGCAGAAAGGATATGATGTCTTTCTTCCTCATCATAAGGATGACAGCTGACCCTCCTATCACAAAAGACAGGTTAATGAGAGAAAAGCATAACACATTTATTTAATCAAAGTTTCATGTGTCATGAGAGCCTTCAGAAATGAAGCCCAAACTCCCAAGGGAAAACCTTCCATTTTTATGCTTAGATTCAATGATGAGTGAACAGCCATGTAAGAATATAATTGAACAAAAAAGGAAATGATCTAACAGCCGTAGACGGTGTGGGAAAATCCAGTAAGACCTGTCTGAATTGTTCTTGGCCTGTCTGTGGTATTCCTTCCTCCTGGATTTAGGGAAAGACTCCTTCCAGAATACGGTTCTTATCTTCTACTTTGAGACAAGTTAGGTCATACAAATTTTTTATGAGCAAGTTTTACACAAAAAAGCAGAGGAAAGTTGTGGTAATAATTCTAGGTTTTAAGGCTTGTTTTGGGGAAAAGGAGTTCTAGTTTTCTGTGACTCACTTGGAAAAGGAATTCTGGTTTCTATGACTCACTCCAGGGAAGAACGAGGGACAAGAGACAGGAGGGCAGGAGAAGGTCAGAGATAGGTTAGTCCTGATGCTGCTTCTGAGGACTTCCAATATGCTTTAGTTTTAAGTACTTGGCATGTCAAGTACCATACTTTGGGGTATCTTTTCCTGAGCCCCCGCAAAATCAAATGTGAACTAGAAGCTTCCTAGTGTCTTCTTCTTAGTGAATCCTAATAAGGACGTTTCTACTGGCATATTGATATGATTTTTGGTTGCTATCCATTAAAATTATTTCTCCAAACCAGGAACAGTTGCTCACACTGTAATACACATTGGAAGGCCGAGATGGGCGGATCACTTGAGTCCAAAAGTTAGAAACCAGCCTAAGCAACGTGCAGACTGGGGGACAGAGCAAGACTCTGTTCAAAAACACAGATATTTCTCCAAAAATGAGCAATTAAAGAATTTTGCATGTTTGCAAAGTTTAAAAGCCTAATATAAATGCAAAATCTGTGTAATAGAACTGTTGCTTTGGAATTATAATTTCTCAGCACTTTCTTGTATTATCTTTAATATTCCTCAAATGCATTTTAAAAGCAATAAACAACTGACATATCCCCTCAAATGCTAACATATTTATGCTTCCAGTATGTATTGTCTAGAAATCTGAGAGACTGTGTGAGTCCGATGAGTTGGGCTGTATCCCATTCTGGAATGTCAATGTTCATATTGCTATGAAAAACTTGTTGAAATAATAAAATTAGCTTTCAGATTTCCACAATTTGGAATCCAAAAGTTACTTTTATCATCTTCAATGAAAGAAATTGCACCAATGATATTTTAGTCTTGATGATGTTGGGAGCCCCTGTATAAATATAGCACTTGCACAATTAAAATGGAGGTTTTATTTTTATTATTATTTATTTATTTGAGACAGAGTCTTGCTCTTGTTGCCCAGGCTAGAGAGCAATGACACCATCTTGGCTCACTGCAACCTCTACCTCCTGGGTTCAAGGGATTCTCTTGTCTCAGCCTCCCCAGTAGCTGAGATTACAGGCATGTGCCACCATGCCCGGCTAATTTTTATGTTTTCAGCGGAGGCCGGATTTCGCCATGTTGACCAGGCTGGTCTCTAATTCCTGACCTCAAGTGATCTGCCTGCCTTGGCCTCCCAAAGTGCTAGGATTATAGGCGTGAGCCACCACATCCAGCTGGAGGTTTTATTTTTAAAGCTGTTAGAATAATTTGCTTTTAATCAGAGGCCTCTCACAAAGTTGTCCAAAATGTTATTCCGAAACCTTTTTTTAAGCATCAAAATCCAGTGCTTTAGGCCATGCATGGTGGCTCACACCTGTAATCCCAGCACTTTGGGAGGCCAAGGTGGGTGGGTGAATTACAAGGTCAGGAGACCAAGACCATCATAGCCAACATGGTGAAACCCCATCTCTACCCAAAATTAGATGGGCGTGGTGGCACACACCTGTAGTCCCAGTTACTTGGGAGGCCGAGGCAGGAGAATTGCTTGAACCCAGGAGGCAGAGGTTTTAGTGAGCCGAGATCTCGTCACTGCACTCCAGCCTGTGACAGAGCTAAACTCCATCTCAAAACAGAAAGAAAGAAAGAAAGAAGGAAAAACTCCAGTGCATAAGTAGAAGGTTCTGAGAATCCAGATCTGCTAAGAGTGTCTGCCACATATGAAGCAAAGCACCTAGGGACCTGAGCGGGAAAATAATGCTGAAGGGACCAAAGTCTCCACTATCACTGACAGAAGAAACCTGGTGGAGAACAAAACATGCTTGTCCTCCAATTCTACAGAGTCCATCTATCTTTTTTTTTTTTCTTTTTGCTCTTAAAGAAAAATAGACATATATAGTATATCTAAAGCCAGTAGTTACAAAGCAAGCTTTTGGTATTATGGAGTATCAATGCAGCCTGTTTGAGGAATGGTGAAAAGATAAACGCTCCTGTACCATCCTCCCAGCCGTTGCTGGTTGCAGTAGATGAGGCTGTGTCTCCCCACAGCCCTGTGCTCACAGCTCACTCTCCTCCTCCAGTCTATTCTTGGCTGTGGATTCCCCTGTGCTCTTTGTGCACTTTAAGTTTAATTTTGCATTTAAAAACTCAATTGACTCATCTGTTAAGCATTAAGCAGCTCCCTTTTGAGCCACAGGGGGAGCCCTGGGAAAACCCACAGCTGCTGGAACATGGAAAATGGGTTTAAAAAAATAAAACCATTTTGAAACTTTAAAGCATTTTAGCAGCCGTGGATTTCCCAATCCTTACCCCCCAAATGGTTCATCTGTTTAACTTTTATCTGGTATTGGAAAATGCAAACCAGAGCATTAAATAGCCCTCAAATGACTTTTTGTTTAATACAAAATGAAAGTAAAAGCTAAGTAAGCCATGTGGGAAGATCTTTGAGAGAGCTATGGCCTGGAATACCTGCAAGCATACTCTCCAGTTATAGAAACAATTCTGAAATCTAGTCATGCTTGCTAGCAGCACATTTTTTTCCCCTCTTCACTTAGTCACTTCCCTTCCCCCTAAAACAAGGGAGAAAACCAGTCCAAACAAGTTTAAATCCCAGTTTATAAAATGACAACGATAACAACGAAAAAGTTAACAGGCTGGGAATGTTAATGAAATGCTCACTCAAAGTTTAAGTATCAAAATAATTTGTCATTGACTAAAAACTCATTTTTTATTACAGTTAGATAGGCTCTAGAAAACTTAAATTATTCTTTATTTCCATGTTTCCCAAATATTCCCCTAACTAGTCGAAGCCTCTCTGTGGTAGGGCCCTCAGTCCCATTTTTAGATACCAATTCCTTTGAATGATGGTAAGACACTGCTATTAAAATTAAAAATATCCTTTGGAAGGGTGACAACTGTAAGCCTGTTGTTTACTGCTAATGTCTAATTGACACACAAGTCCCACATGGCAAAACAAAATATCCTAACACCTAGTAAATAGAGCAGATAAGAAAGAGATATTTGAATTTTAGGATACTGCCCAGGGTAATTTATTTGGCCTTCATGGAGCTTATAATGAAAGCTCCATGTAGCAAAGCAATAGAGGCACAGGTGCTAGAACATGGAAGTGAAGAAAAGACCTAACACATGCAACACATATTGAGCCTCTACTGAGAGCCATCCTGGTTGAAGACAAGAAAAGGAAACCTATCTGATTGAAGAGGGGGTTGAAAAGACACAAAATAAATTAACTTCTTTGCATCATTTTGGCCCCAATGAGCCTCACTGGATTCTCATATAGAATTTAAGTTATTTTTAATGCATAGGCACTAAAATAGTCCAAATCAGATGAATATACAAAGTCTAAAATATGATTTATCCAATGTCATTCACTGTACTGATCAATGTCAGATTCAGGAGTAACATTAAAATTATTGACTCCAGTTACATTTTAATCTTGGGATGTCTTCTTTGAAATGGCAGGTGTTGATTGGGGTGGGGGATAGAATGGTTAGTTTGTGAAGAACACATTAATGAAAAGTTTTCCACTATGTATTTTTAAATAAACATTGTATTTTCAAAGTACTCAATTTGAATTTTATTTCATTTTATTTCTGTTTCTCTCATTCTATTTCTGTCTTCATTATATGTATTAATTTATACATAGATAGATAGATATGGCAATTTAGCAGGGTAAATATATTCTGTAGATTACTCAAACTTCATCATGTGATGCAACAGGATTCTAAATAGTTAACATAGAGTGGATATTAAAAAATAGTGAAATAAAATAATAATGGGCAAGCAGTTACATAATATATCCTCAAGCCAGATACATACACTGACAAATTCTGAAATTATGAAGAGTATAAGTAGCATCTTTACTTTTAAAAGACCAGAAAAGGGATCAATTTTCCCTATTGTTAAACATAAATATTAACATTTCCAACTGAGGTAGACACTAATGATAATAACATATCTGTTTATATATTGGTGAGGGGGACTATCCTCTTTTGTATTATTTTCAAAACTTTTTACCAAGGAGAATACATCTTTCTGGAACCCCTACTATGTGACAAGCACAAAGCTAGTTGATTCATATGAAATCTTATGTGTCTATGGATAATGTCAACTATTTTCATATGGCTTAATTTCAGATGTTCAATTCCTTCTACTTGGTTCATGTCCTTTGAGCTACACCTGCTGCTTAAAGTTTGGAGAAGAGATATTCAAGACCCATACACTGATCAAAGAACTTCTCTATAATGTCAATTAGAGGTTAAACACTAAATTATAGTTTGCATCAGCTTGTACCATGAGCGATAGTGCTGAAGAGTACTACTCTCTGTAAACAAACAAAATCCATTTAAATCTAGCTCAAGCCAAAAAGAGGATATACTGGCTCTTCTAACTGGGGAGGTAGAGCTAGACTCTAACAATGTGATCAAGACTCTTCATTTTTCTCTTCATGTCTCATTTTAGTCTTTCTCTGAATTATGGCCACATTCACTCTTCACAGGTGAAGACTAGAGATGCGGTCATAGCATGGTTAACAGGAATCTTCCCTCTGGCTTTAATATAAAGGATGCTAGTAAAGGTTCTGGTTACCCTGTCCCAAGTAACATGCCTTACTTCTGGACCAAGCATACTTAAGGTCAGGCAAGGATTGCCTGCATACTGCTATGTACAATGATTGCAACTTATAAGAATCAATTCATTGGGATTAAGAAAAATCAGTATCTCAAGGAAAGAGGATACATTAGTAAAAAAAGGAAGAAATGTTTCTAAGTAGATGGAAATCAAAAAGGTTTATTATAAGTTCCTAGGTAGGCTGGGTACAGTGGCTCAGGTCTGTAATCCCAGCACTTTGGGAGGCTGAGGCTGGCAGATCACTTGAGCCCAGGAGTTCAAGACCAGGCAGGACAATAAGTGAAACCCCATCTCTACAAAACATAACAAAATTAACAGGGCGTGGTGGTACGTGCCTGTAATCCCAGCTACTTGGAAGGCTGAGGTCGGAGTATTGCTGGAGGCCAGGAAGTCAAGGTTGCAGTGAGCTGTGATTGCACCACTGCACTCCAGTCTGAGTGACAGATCAAGATCCTATATCAAAAATAAATAATAAATTTGAAAAATAAAAATTTCAAGATATTTTGGGTAGAGTCTCCATCTTTACTTTATATCCATACACCCACACATATACACACACATTCAGTTACTCACTAAGAATTATAGGCTTTTAAAGTTACTAAGAATCATAGACTTTTAAAGTTAAAAGGTGAGCCAGGTGCAGTGGCATACATCTGTAGTCCGAGCTACTCAGGAGGCTGAGGCAAAGTAAGATGCTTTGTTGTAGCTGTTGTTGACTATCTAGTATTCATACCCTTTTCTTATGTTAGGGGATACACCTATTGTATAGATTAATAAGGGGCAAAAATATACTTCTTGCTATGAAATACAAAGAGCAGTTTTCTCTATTCACATACTAGATTTTTAAGAAAATCTACTTTTCTGAATGTAGAATAGGAACATGTGTCGTAGTCTTGACCATTAAAAAATTCCTTTCTAAAACACAAAGGGTCAACTTGGCATTCTTACTCAAGTACCTTTGGAATAGGATGTATGCTAGCTCTTTGAGACCTTTCTTAGGGTCTACAATGAACAGAAAATAACTCTGGATAATTTCAACAGAAAAGGAATACAATGTCATTGATTGGACAAAAGGGCTCAGGAACCAGGCTCTGACAATGAGTAGAAAACAAGCAAATCCAGACTACTATGAATACAGCCAACGTCTCAGTGTTCCATCAGTCTGATTAGAACATTACTGCTCTCCATGTGCATTGACAGCACCTCCAGCAGTACCTCATCACCATCATGCCACTTACCACCATGAATACACTCTTTGCATTCTTGCCCTCAATTTTCTCTCTTCTTTTTCTGGAAAGGCATTTGGTCATATGATCATCTTTGTCCTTCTTTTTTTATTTTTTTTTTTGATTCACTGTTACTGAAGTCTACAATTTTGGGACAATTTTTCACTTTTTTGTAATCCTTCAGGTGCAGTTTTGTAAAATCACAGTTTCAGTATGTAAGAACTTTCTCATTCTACATTCTCTTTTCATAGCATCCCGTTCTTGCTTCGTGCGTATAAAATTATCTCAAATTTTGATGAAGATACTAACTGGTATGCTAGCTAGTATTCTAATTGCTCCAAATTATTTACCTGCTTTACAGCTGCTAGTATCTATTGTTTTGTTTATTTTATGTTGCAGGCTTTCTTTTAGGTGGCAGGTAATCCATGGTTGTTGATTTATATTTAAATACAAGGCAAGAGAATGTCTAACTGAAAGCAGGTCGAGTACAAGGGTAGGACTTTGCAATGAGTAGTATTTATTTTTGGGTGAGTGGGCTGAGACCTAGCAATTATGCCATAGGACTCCTAAATCTTTTAGTTCACCTCAGACATTTTATTCAATTCCCTTACAAAGGAGCCTGAAGTTTCCTTTCAAGGGGGTAAGCATCTTATTGTTAAAGGGGAAAGATTATTAGGCATGCAGACTTCCCTGCTTTCCGCTTGTTTCTTACTCCCTCGATAGGTGCTAGATTTCTTTAAGTCTGATCCCCACTTTGGAGTTCTATCAGGCTGATGTGCTCATTCCTGGTAATAGTCCCTGACACATGTATTCTGGAATGTTTTGCTCTGATCTGGCTGATTAACTGGTAAACAACCCACCAACTATCCATTTTCCAACAATTCAATAAACGTTCTTATAGGCTCTTTTCTTATATGCCATTATTTTTTGTTTAATTCTTACTCAAAATGGACACTCTTATTTGTATTGTTTTTTAACATAGATTCCCACAATTTCCTAAAGAATAATGTTTTCAAAAGTTTAAAACGTAAATTTTAAAATCTTGAAAAAATCATATATAAAATTTACATAGGTTTAATGCATCTATTATTATCTTGTGATTTTCAGAAGATAATTATTACTTTGTGACTTAAATTCAAAGAATCAAATTATGTTTTAAGCATATATTTTTATTTAATTAATTTTTACTATAAAATGTGATAAACATATAGGAAGCAACAGAGAATAATAAAACAAATACCCATGTATCATCCACCCAATGCTATCAAATTCTAATATTTGAAAAATGTCTTTCAAATTATTTTTAAAAAATAAAATAGTGTATATCTAGCTGAATTCCCCAATTAAATTTCTACTCTAACCTTCCTCCCTCTCTAGAGATAACCATCTGTTAGAACATGATGTTCACCATTCCCATTTATGTTGTTCTACAATTTCTAAAAAGAGATTATAATAATAACATTGCAAATTAATATATAGAGAATCATATGTGTAATTTTGACATTTGCTTTTGTTTGAAATTATCGTTTCTTACACTCACCATGTGTCTTTATTTAGATCTTTATGATATTTTATTGTATAAGTAAACAAAAATATAATTTAAAAAAATTATTTTTTCAGATGCATTTTCAGATTGTTTCCTATTATTACCATTAAATAAACCCGGCAGTGAGTTTTTGTCCTTTCCTGTGAGAGTTTTTCTAGAGTAAATACGAGGAAGAGGGATTTCTTAGTGAACTTTGCAAATTTTCTAGAAAATAGTTTAACAATTACAAATAAAAACTAAAGATACATTTATTTTAAAAAGCAACAATTACACTCCTAGGCATTGATTCCAGAGAATTGAACATTTATATCCACAAAAAAGCCTGAATATGAATGTCTATAATAGCCAAAACCCGGAAACAACCAAAATGTTTCCCAATAGGTAAATGGTACACAAACTGTAATAGTACATCCATGCTATAGAATACCACCCAGCAATAAAAAAGAACAAACTATTGGCACATGCAACAACCTGAATGAATTTTAGGAACATTGTACTGAGTGAAAAAAGCCAATCTCAGAAGGTCACATACTGTATGATTTTATTTATATAATGTTGCCAAAATGACAAACTTATGAAGACAAAAAATTGATTACAAATATCCAGGGATTACAGATGGTAGGCAGCGGGCAAGGTGTGAGTGTGAATATAGGATCACAGGAGATCTTTGTGATGGTGGAATAGCTCTGTGTTTTCAATACAGTAGTGGTTACACAAACCTATGCATGTGATAAAATAGTATAGAATCGAACACACATTATATTAATGTAAATTTCCTAGTTTTGATATTGTACTACAGTTTGTAAAATGTAGTCATTCGGGGGAAACCTGGTGAAAAATATAGGAAATTTCTCTGTACTAACTCTGCAATTTTCTGTGAATCTATAATTATTTCAAAATAAAAAAGCTTAAAAATATATCACAGTGAGTGTTCTTGTGATAACATGTAAGAGTTGTTTGGTCAACTTTACAAATTCTCCGAGTAGCCACATCATTTTATACTACCATCAGCAACGACTGACATATTGCCTGTTTCCACAAATTCTTGTAAAAACTTAGTCTTGTTAAAGTTTTTTAAAATTTCTGGCAATCTGACAGGTATTTGATTATATTTCATTATTGTTTTACTCATGTTTTCTTAAGTGCTACTGAGTATGATCATCTTTTCACATGTTTACTGGCCATCTTAATTCTTAATTAATTTTCATGTTCTTTGACAAATTTTGTAGTGGATTATTTGCTTTTTCTTATTGATGTGTACTATCCTTTCTGTTTTTATGTGGCAAAAATATATTTTCTGTTCTGTGTTGTTTTTAAAATCATTTTATACTTTTTGAACGTGTTTATTTTCATGTAAGTGAGTTTATCATTTTTCTCTGTTTCTATTAATACAAATATTTTTCTAAAATTCAATGTGTTGATTTTTGTTCTTCATTATAGGTGGCTAATTATTTGTGTGTGCTGTGATTGTGATGTAAATATATATCTACTTATCTCTATTATTCATCTAATTCCTAGTAACCCTTTTTCAGTAGGATATATTTTCTTCTCTGATTTGTCTCTAAAAAATCCCTTTCCACATGTAAATCTTTTACATGTTCAAATGTGTGTTACTAGATTCTCTATTCTTTTCCCTTGTCTTGGTTATCATCCCTGTGCATAAATATCACAGTATATTAGTTGCCATGACCCTATTATGACTATTGGTAGCTAAGTAGACAAGTCCTTCACATTTTATTTTCAGATTTCCTTTCTTATTCTCTGTCTCATTTTTGTCCTCTGCTTTGCCAATATTACTATAATGTTTGTCAAATTTTTAATCTGTGTTAGAATTTTGATTAGACTTGTATCAAATTTACAGATTACTTTTTGTAATGATTTGTCATCGTGAAAGAAATAAACTTCTGCATTTTATTTTGCTATTAGGAAATGTAAGTAATTTTTATTTCTAAATAATTATAAAAGTATGTAATACACTAAGATGCATACAAAATATCATAAAAGATAGTAATATACTTTGGTTGTGTTCCACCCAAATCTCACCTTGAATTGTAGTTCTCATAATCCCTACATGTCATGGAACAGACCTGGTAGGAGGTAATTGAATTATGGGAGCAGTTACCTTCATGCTATTCTCATGCTAACGAGTGAATTCTCAGGAGATCTGATAATTTTATAAGGGACTTTTCCACCTTTACTCATTCTTCTTTCTGCCACCATTTAAGAAGGATGTTTACCTCACCTTTTGCCATAATTATAAGTTTCCTGTGGCCTCCCCAGCCATGTTGAACCGTGAGTCAATGAAATCTTATTCCTTTATAAACTACTCAGTCTCAAGTGTGTCTTTATCGCAATGTGATAACGAACTAATACATATACTGCTGATTTTGTGCTCTTGGAGTAAATATATCATAGATCAGATTAAAACATAATAATAACTTTGAAAATTTATTAGGTTTTATGTAACTCTATTTACATTACAGATTATTCAAGATAAATGAAATCTATTGACAATATCTTCTAATACACCTTATAAATGTAAATACACTTAAGCCAGTTCTGCAATAAAACAATTTGACAAAAGTGGTTGTAACTTTAAGAAAATCAGAAAATACATCAGAGTATTTCTGTAATTTATGAGAAAGAGTAGGAAATAATTAAAGCTTAATTAGATGATTCACCTTATTTGAAATAATTTGCTTCATAAGTTTGCTTTAATCAAAGATGAACCTTTTATTATAGGAAGATTTATATTTTGGATTTAATATTTCCTTTTTCAAAGAAGGGACTTATACAATTGTTTCCATAGCATCTTTCTGATATGGAGTCTTCTCATCCATGAACATAGTATATGCTTGCAAATATTTACAGCTTCTTTTATAACTTTTGATAATATCTTGAAGTTTCTTCATAAGAGAGTTGCATATTTGTTCAGATTTATTTCTAGGTAATCTTTGTTTACATTTATTTCTAGGTAAGATTTGTTTTGTTTTTATTCCTATAGAATGTGAAATCTATGCCTTTTCCAATTGACAATTACTAGTATAGGAATAACATTGATTTTTGTATGTAAACCTTGCATCTAGAAAATTTGATGATTTACTTTATTAGTATTAATAGTATGTATGATCTCTAGGTAGGCAATTATGTAGTTTCCAGGTGGGGAGAGTTATGTCATTTGTAAATTTTTCATAGTTTGTTTATTATGAAGTATTAGTTTAGTATTATCTTGAAGCTTTAATTATCAGCGTATAATTTTATTATTTTTATATCTTCTTGGTGTATTTTTAATTTTGTTATTATGAAGTTTTAATCCTTATTCATTGTTTGTGACTTAATAATCAGACAATAACTACCATATACTAACTTCTTATCAGACATTGTTGTAAGTTCTATAACTGTACAAAACCACTTAATTCTCACACAGACCCAGTAGAAATACTATTATTATCCTATGCTTATTAAAAAAGACAATGGAGCTGGACACAGTGGCTCAAGCCTGTAATATCAGCACTTTGGGAGTCTGAGGTGAGCATTTCCCCTGAGGTCATGAGTTTGAGGCCAGTCTGGCCAACATGGTGAAACCCCATCTCTACTAAATATAGAAAAATTAGCCACACATGGTGGCAAGTGTCTGTAATCCCAGCTGCTCAGGAGGCTGAGGCAGGAGAATTGCTTGAACTCGGGAGGTGGAGGTTGTTGCAGTGAATGGAGACTGTGCAACTGCACTCCAGCCTGGGCAACAGAGTGAGACTCTGTCTCAAAAAAAATTAAAAAAAAAAGGAAGCACAAAGAGATTAGGTCATATGCTCAAAACAACACACCTAACATCTAGCAGAGCTGCTGAGATTCAAGCCCAGAAAGTCTTATTTCAGCATCTGTGCCAGTATACTTGATATTAATATTGCTACAAAAGATTCCTTTTAAATAGCATGTCAATGATATTTATTCTTTCATAATTTTCTGCTTGACTTTGGAACAATGTCACTGTGATCACACATTTTTAGAACTGTACCAACCACCTCAAGCTTTTAAGGGCATGCACTGCCAAATGCTGAAGTATGAAAATTACTTGTGTGCTGATGAGGCTGTCATGCTTTTGAGTAAGCCATTCTTAAAACTGCACATTTTTACTTCTTGTTATATGTGATAACTTCCTCATTGTTAAATTACTTTGGTTAGTTGTTCTATTAGTTCTAACTGTAATTATTCTAACTGGAGAGAGGGTTATAAACTATTTTCTTTTAATAGTTGATTTAAGGTAAGTCCATGGCTTGTAGAGAAACTCGATAGTGGTAGCATTCAGGTGATAAGAGACTATGTGGCCAGGCGTGATGGCTCATGCTTGTAATCCCAGCACTTTGGGAGGCCAAGGCAAGAGGATCACAAGGTCAAGAGATCAAGACCATCCTGACTAACATGGTGAAACCCCCATCTCTACTAAAAAATACAAAAATTAGCTGGAAGTGGTGGCACGTGCCTGTACTCCCAGCTACTCAGGAGGCTGAGGCAGGAGAATTGCCTGAACCCAGGAGGCGGAGGTTGCAGTGAGCCGAGAACGCGCCACTGCACTCCAGGCTGGTGCCTGGTGACAGAGTGAGACTGTGTCTCAAAAAAAAAAAAAAAAAAATCACATAAGAAGTAGATATCTGAGCCTACTATTTAGAGGTGGTGTAGGGTTGAAGACATATATTTACAAGTAATTTGCATATAGTGGAGGAATGGACTAATTTATTTGAAGAGAAATTCAAGCCGCTAAGAATATTTTCAAAATACCTTTATTCTTTACTTGCAAGTGTGTAAACAACTTTGAAGACATACAATTATCCAGCTAATATTAAACATTTAATAAAATTTCTCACTCTGCTCCATTTTCTTCAGAGTCCACCTGCCCCACTGTCTTTTTCTTAAAATATTTCAGTGGTTTTCCACCTTACTCAGAGCAAAAAAAGATTTACTATAAAGGATAAAACTATGCTGTTCACAAAGAATATATTTGATTTTATTCTCCTTCCTATCTACCTATTTAATACTTTGCTAGCATTATTATGCAATTGCCAAATTTTATTCTGTAATCGTCTCCTTACTTTCTTTGTCCTCTTTCTTTCCTTTCTACCAATTCTACATCTCAAAATCCTGAAGAATGGTATAGTAGAAAAGTCTAGGATTTCTCCATTTGGGGATAGGACAATGAGAGAAAGGAAAAAGAACTTGGGAGAGGCTGGGAGGTGAGACCTTCGGGAAAGTGATGATGATGTTGGTCATTTTTTCTTTTTTAATGTCCCTTTATGTAGAGTTTTGATGCCTAGGGTCAGAATGTTTTAAAGAAAGAAGGTGGGTCCTTCTTACTTGACTGCTGAAAGGGGCATTGAAAAATGAACCTCAGATTTGATGACTTTAGAAAGAGCTATTTTGGTACCATGATGCTGACAGAAGCAGACTGTGTGGGCTAAGAAACAAAGGTGAGGAAATGTAGTGAGAAGAATAGGTCACCCACTAGAGGAGTTTAGCTTTGCGGGAAAGAAGAGTTAGGCTAGAGCTATGGGTGCCTTGGAGATAGGACAAGGTTGGTGATGGTTTTAAAATGGGTGAGACTAGTGTGTGTTTAAAAGCTGAAAAGAATCTACTTCAACTACGCAAAAGAAAAAATGAGAAAATCCTCAGAGGATGTTTCCAAATAAAACAGCAGGGAATAGAATCTAAAAAAACAGGAGAAGAGATTGCCTTAGACAAATTTTGGATCAAAATATTTAGGGAAAAAAGAGAGGAACATGTACAAAGATGATATGCTTTCTGTTTCCCAGATTTTAGAAATGTAAGTGTATTTAAAAAAAAAAAAGAAAAAAGAAAAAAAAAATTAAAAAAAAAACAGAAATGTAAGTGTATTACAATTCATTTTGATTACTGTGTTCCTATTAGGTTTTCTCCTTATACCTCTTTTTATGTATTAAAAAATTCTTTGAAAATTGCAATCTATGATTCAAAAGAAGGGACTGTTATTCCAATGTTTTTATATGACATGGAAAACAATAGTTCAACTAACTATTTGCTGTAATAATAAAGACCAGAAGCAAAAACCAAAGGCCAAAATCCTAGAGTCTTTCATGTTGACCTCTGCTCTATTATGAACTTTAAAATCTGTTTTACATCAGACTCTGCAGGAAATAGGATAGGAGAACACGAGAAAGGAATATATCCTGCTAAGGTTGCCTAGATCCAAGGGGATTGGTGATGTTACTAAACAGAAACAAACAGAAGTTGTTTGAAAACAGGGTTTTCAATATGAGTAAAATGCTTTGATGTCAGTTGATTTTTTAAAAAGAGAAAAAGATGCAGATTTTAACAAGAAAATATCAAAAGAAAACACAGATAGACCAAGATAATGGCCAAGAAGGAAAACTGCAAGGAAGTGAGTGTGGATAAAGTCACAGAGCACAAAAGCATCAGTCTTCTATTAGAATTTATGTTGATTATTTAAAAAATGTCTTTAGTCATATAAAAATTTAATATAATTTTTTTAAAATGATAGAACATGTTAAATTTAGAAGAATAAGATTTAAATATGATAAATTATTCAGAATATTTTGAATGGATGTTCTATATTTTAATTTTCAAATAAATAGCATATTGTCATAACTTTTCCAGTTTTTATCCTCCTTTTTACCTCATCACTGATTTCAAGACTGTTATTAATGTGATGTTATTTACCCTTTCCTGACAAGATTAAAAGCATTATTAATTGACACTAGTTTCACTGGAAGTGGCATGGTAATCATCACAGTAATAAGTAAACAACTGTACAACTACAAGTACCATGTACATAGGATCTATCTGGGTGAACCAACATTTTACATGCTCTAGAGAAAAGTATTTCTTCACGTGACACTGCACTCGACATAAGGGTCATGTCTGGAAGTCCAAGTACATGCTCAAAGTAATTTACCCCATATAATACATAGTTTTTCCGTTTTCTGTAATTCAATTACTTCCTCTTTTGCTTGCAGGGATAAAGTCAGTGAGAAAGCGTACAAAGTACATATATTCTCATTGTCTACCTGGTAAATATTGCCCCATCATTTAAGATTCAAGTCTTATGCATTCTATGTGGTCTTTCTGAACCTACTTCTCCCCAGTAATACCATTATCTCTCTCTCTCTCTCTTGTGCTTCTAAAATAATAAATGCAAACTACTCCATTTATTATGAATGCAATCTTTTTTATATGTATGTATGATTTAAAAATATTTATATTTTTATTCTTTGGCAGGGTAAGACTCACTTGTTTGCACTGCAGTGATATACTAATCAACGCTGCATTTGGAAGAATATAAAAAAATTTAATAATCAAAACCTAAATACAGTGTGACTGTATATTTTAAACTTGTGAATGAGACAGAATTGAAATCAAGATAAAATAGACCTGAATATCTTTTAATAAGCCAAAAATTAGCTTGATATGTATCTCAAAAAAGTATACATTGGTTTCATTTTCTTGAAATCATTCTAAATCTTTGACTCAGAGAAAAATAGGAAGAAGAAAAAAATATTCTTGAGAAATTATTTCTTTAAACATATTTAAATCTTTACAAAATTCTGATGCTGAGCTGATTATGAAAACTAATCCTCTTTCATATTAGAAAAGTTTAAATTGCCAGTTTAAGCCTGCTAAAAATATTTTTATTGCATTCTTAGTAATTTCCCCTGAAAGCATTTCTAAATGCTCAGGAAAACATTTACAATTTTATAAAACATTTTAAATTAATTTATAAGTTAGCTATGAGCTTCTTTTTGGGAGACTCAAAACAGTGGGTGACCTTATATCCATAATGTGTATGTTTAAATGTTTTATTACAACCAAGTGAATTAGAATTGAATTACTTAACTTTAGATACCCCATTTCATTTAACTGCAATCTGTTTGGCCTTTTACTTAAACCAATTTAATTTCACTTTAAACAATTGCAAATTCACTTTTGTATGTTACATTTTTCTTAATTGTCAGCTGTAGAATGGCTTTGAGTAGGCAATATGAATAAATACTGACCAAATTTACTGTTTTCACTGGCATTTTATCCCATCAGATGTTTAAGAAAATCAATATTTTCTTGTCATCTTGATTAGTGAGATATAACGTCTTAAGCCCCCTGTGTCCCCAGTGTTGCACTCCCTCGGTTCACCTGTTAAAAATAAATAAATAAATAAAACTCACTGTTGCTATAGCAACCAACTGTGTGCAGGTGTAGCCTAACAGCACATTGCCTCAGCCATATCTTTTATCTTCTGTCCCCTGGTGTCTTTACATTTATTTTTGTTCTATTTGTTTTTTAATAAATGCTTCAAGGCCTATACATTTCCCTCTGTGTAGCATGTCAATCACATTCACATGATAAGCTAGACAGTGTTCTCATTGTTGATTTCTAATTAGAATTTAATTTTAGCATTGGTCTCCCAAATTTACCCAAGGGTTGCTTTAAAAAGCCTTCTTAATATCTGAGCGAACATTTGTCTTTATTTCAAAAGTTTATTGCCTGAAAATGTGGCCTGAGTGACTTCTGAATCTGGAGTCTTCATTGAGATTTTCATTGTACAAACGACAACATGATCCTTTTTATGGTATGCTCATGGATACTAAAAATTTTTATGTAACAGGATGTTACATTAAAATTCTTTTTATGTCAGGTTTGGCCGAGGTCACAGAAAATTAGTGGCAAATAGTTTCACATTCCACTGTAAGGAGCTATACCAAGTTACACAGTGCTTGCGAAGAAAATCCTAAAAATCACTTTTGCAAACAACTTGCACATGTAAATTGCAGACCTAGACTTCAGCCAGAGATAAATTAATAAACCGAGAGAAAGAGGTCTTTTCTGGAAAGAATTACTGACGAACATTAAATACTACCCACCTCTTTGTATCAGAATGAGGTATCCGCTAAATTCATTTCAAGTATCTTACAGAAAAGACTTCACTGAGAACATTCAGAGAGATTGATATGTGTCCCCAAGAGTATCAAACACACTCTTGAGAAATTTAAAGAATTTGAACTGTATGAAACTCCTGTGGCATCAGAGTAGAGGGCTATAGTGAGAGCACTTTCACTGAAAGTGGGCCAAAGATATGCATTTCCCAATGTTACGGCTACATTGGTGGGGAGTGGTCTAAGCTTAACATGCACTCCACTGATTCTGTCACATGTAAAAGCTTAACAAAAGTAAGCTTTCCAAACTATACACTGTGTGTAGGATTATAAACTGAAAAAGAGATTACATGTAAAATTATCCAGTCAGTCCCAACTGAATATTGTAATAAAAATACATACTACACACATAATATTTGGGGTGGTGGTAAAGTTTCTTTAAAGGGATGCTTCTCTCCTCACCAGGAATCTAAGTCATCATTGTAAACAGAGTTCACTGCAATGACTATTGTCAGAACCAGGTCTGTAGTGTGTAGCCAGATTCTTCAGTATAAGGAGAACAGAAGAGAAGCTGAAACCCTGCAGTGGGAGAAAGTGCCTTTGAACTATGAATTTTAAGGTTTTCTTTTTTTTTTTTTTTTTTAATTTAGAGGAAGAAAGAGACAAAGAAAGAAAAAGAAAATAAAAAAGAAAAAGAAAAAAAAAGAATAAAGGAAAGGAAGAAAGAGGAAGAGGAAGAGGGAGAGAGAACAGGGGTGTTGCTTTATTGCTCGGGCTAAAATGCAGTCTAAAAATGGGTATGCCTGTAATTATGTTTAATAATAGAGACATAAAAAAAATGAGGGAAGAAAATAATTAACAAGCAGCCAACCAATATTTCATTTAAACCTGTAAATACGTGTGATGTAGTACTGATAAGAGTGTATATTTTGTGTATTTAAAGTGGAGAGTTCTATGAATATTAATCTTGTTTCAGATCTGAGTTCAAGTCCTGAATATCGATGTTAACTTTCTGTCTCATTGATCTGTAAGTCTCCCACTATTATTGTGTGGGAGTCCAAGTCTCTTTATAAGCCTTATATATCTGGGTATTTCTGTATTGGATGCATATATATTTAGGATCTTTAGCTTTTCTTGTTACATCGATCCTTTTATCTTTATGTAATATCCTTCTTTGCTTCTTTTGATCTTTGTTGCTTTGAAGTCTATTTTATCAGCAAAAATTGCAACTCCTGCTTTCTATTTATTTATTTTTGCTCTCCATTTGGTTGGTAAATTTTTCTCCATCCCTTTGTCTTGAGTCTTTGTGTATCCTTGCATGTAAGATGGATCTGGATGTAGCATACCAATTGGCCTTGGCTTTTTTTGCCTGTCTGTGTCTTTGGATTGGGGGATTTAGTCGATTTAAATTTAGAATTAATAACAATATATATGAGTTTGATGCTGTCATTTAATGTTGGCTGGCTGTTTTGCCCATTAATTGATGCAATTTCTTAATTATGTTGATGTTCTTTATTTTTTGGCATTTTTTAGAAAGGCTGATACTGGTTGTTCCTTTCTATTTGTAGTGGTTCTTTCAGAAGCTCTTGTAAAGGAGGCCTGGTGGTGATGAAATCTCTGAGTGCTTGCTTGTTCACAAAAGATTTTATTTTTCCTTCACTTATGAAGCTTAGTTTGGCTGGATATAAAATTCTGGGTTGAAAGTTCTTTTCTTTAAGGATGTTGAATATTGGCCCCCACTCTCTTCTGTCTTGTAGGGTTTCTGCTGAGAGATCTGCTGTGAGTCTGATGGGCTTCCCTTTATGGGTAACCTGACCTTTCTCTCTGGCTGCCCTCAGTATTTTCTCTTTCATTTCAACCCTGGTGAATCTGGCGATTATGTGCCTTAAGGTTGGTCTTCTTGAGGAATATCTCTGTGGTGTTCTCTGTATTACCTGGAGTTGAATATTGTCCTGCCTTGCTAGGTTGGGAAAGTTTTCCTGAATAATATCCTGAAGCGTATTTTCCAGCTCGGATTGATTCTCTTCATCACATTCAGGTACACTTATCAAAAGTAGATTAGGTCTTTTCACATAGTCCCATATTTCTTGGAGACTTTACTCATTCTTTTTTATCCTTTTTTCTCTAATCTTGTCTTTTTGTTTTATTTCACTAAGTTGGTCTTCGACCTCTGATATCTTTTCTTCTGCTTGATCAATTCGGCTGTTAAAACTTGTGCATAATTCGCGAAGTTCTCGTGTTGTATTTTTCAGCTCCATTAATTCACTTATATTCCTCTCTAAATTGTGTGTTATTTTTAACATTTCATCAAACCTTTTTTCAAAATTCTTAGTTTCTTTGCATTGGGTTAGAACAAGTTCTTCTAATTCCCAGAAGTTTCTTATCATCCACTTTTTAAAGTCTGCTTCTGCTAATGGAACACAGTCTTTCTCCATCAGGCCTTGTTCTGTTGCTGATGAGGAACTGTGATCCCCTATAGAGGGAGAGACGTTCTGAGTTTGGGTATTCTCAGCCTTTTTAGGCTGGTTTCTTCCCTTCTTTATAGATTTATCCATCTGTGGTCTTCATAATTACTGTCTTTATAATTGAGTTTCCAAATGGACGTCCAACTTGTTGATTCCCGGTGATAAGGTATTCTTATCTATAGTGAGAAATCCCTTTTCTGTGATTGATTCTCTATTGTGTGATTCCTTTTTCAACATTTACTATGATTTGCTATGTATAAATTAACTAACCCTAATGTTTTAATCCCAGATAATATTAGCACACAGATATTCATTCTGCTATCCCACTCATATTATCTAAGGTTTCATAGATTTGCAAAGTAAACAAGCCTCATTCATTGATGCAAATGAAATACTGTGACCGTAATTGGGGTTTAGCATCAAAATTCATGTATTCACCCATAGGAAGAGATCAGCAGGGGTCATTTTAGAAACAGCTCAAGATGGCTATCTAGAGTGAGGGAAAGGCAACCTTTGTGAAAAGAGGAAAAAGGCACATCTAGACCTGAGTTACCAACAAGAGGATATTTTTTTTAATGCCTCAAGGGAACCAGTTTTTAGTTGTCTCCAAAGGAACCCATATACTCTTCAAAGAAAGAATAAGATTTAACATCTGCCTTGGCTATAATTATATCAGCATCAGTCAAGAAAGCCTTTTTGTCCCTCAATTTTCCTCCTTTCCCTGATGTGGAATTGGAGGAGCCCAGTGAATAGGAGGGAGAAGCAATAGACTCACAAGCAAGGAAAATATTGCAGAAGTCACCTATGCACCCCTCCTCCCTTCCAACTGAAGGCTTCCTATCAAGATGGGAAATAGGTTAGCTGGGGCAAGGCAGAAGATCTAAAGATCAAGCCCAGAATTTCAACTATTGCATGGGACTGGATATTTTAGCCACTCAATTAAGTGTGCATTGTGAGTCAAAGTGATTGAAGGTTTTTTTTTTTTTTAAAGTTTCTTAAAGTGATTATAAAAATCAGAAATTTCACCCAAGGAGGGGGAAAGAGTAGATCCACAGTGTATTTGATTTGGGGTGAAAGTAGTTGATTTTGAATTGTAACCTATAAGTCTCATTCCTTTAATGATCGACTTGAATATTTATGATGAATTTTTTTTTGTTTTGCTATTTAAGTAATCTAAATACCGTAATAGGCCAAATCTGGTCTATCACCTCTTGCTATAAACCAAGTTTTATTGAAACACAGCTATATCACCTTGTTAACTGTTGTTTTCACTTTACAATAGCAGGGTTCAGTTGTGCCACAGAGACACGTGGCCTTCAAGTTGAAAATATTTCTTATCTGACTCTTTGCAGAAAACGTTTGCTACCTTTGACTTACATCTTTCTTAATTTTTACTCACTTAATCACTTTCTGAAAGGGTTGTGTAAATGTCTATCACTATGAAATTCTCAATTGGTGAATTAAACATTCACTTGACATTTACATCAGCTTCTACTTTAAAAGTTTTCAAAGCCATGTGGTGGCTTCGTGACTGCTGTCTCTTCTTATTGGCCTATACTGTTATCAGCATCCAATATCCCTTTTCCCTTTCAATGTACTTCACTTTGAATTCTCTTTTGTCCATTCTCAGTATTGATGTATCTGCTTTCTTTGAGTTAGCATTTACCTAATACTTAATCACCATTTCTTAATTTTCAGTCTTTCTATAGCATTACTTCTATGGTACTTATCTTTAATAAGTGGATAGAAATTCCCCAGGAAGTATGTTGCATTTTAAAATTGGATTTTGTTATCCTGCTTATTTTTTTGGTAGATGATATATGGGCTTTTCTGTGTCTGTGTGTTCCATTCCCTCTCGTCCACTCAGTGATGAGACATATACTTCCTTTTGAAAGAAGAGGACACAACACTGCAAACTCTTTTTATATGTCAAAGTTGGTGATTCTTAAATTAGTGGAGTTCTTGATGAATTTTTTACTGGTCTGTGACAAAATGAGAAAAATTAAGACATTATAGTGCATTTTGAGGAAGCCAAATTGATTCAGTTTGCAGAACTATAATTTATTCTGTAATTTTTGTCCTGTTTTAATGAAATAATTTTTATGGTAGGACATCTTATTTTAGGTCTCCTAATGGTGACAAAGCAGTACCCTCTGTGGAGAAACACTCAATTTAAAAAATTTCATAAAATGCTAAAACTTTGCAACACAATCTATTCTGACCTCTTCAGAAGAAAAGACCTTGTCTTATCCTGTATTATATCCCTACTGCATAGCAAGGTGTCTATCATACCATAGTGCCTACTATTTGAAGAATTGAATTATGAGATATATAAAATAAGCCAAGCCTTTTAATGCTGATGAGTTTATGCTGTAGTGAATCTATATTAGCAGAAATTCTATCCATATTACTTGTGATGAATACTACTTCATATAAACACCATGCTGGTGCAGGTACACCAGTACTCGCTATTTTTTTTTCCAATTGGAATTTTGCAGGAAGTTTCTTTACTTGGGTCCCAAGACTCAGAAAGATGATCTAAGTTTTCTGCCTTCCTCCTTCTCCGTGTCTTTATTGCTAGAAAACTATCCCTTAAGGGGTGTTTAAAACTTCAACCCTTATCCTGAAACAGGTTCCGAACTGTCAAAATTGTGTGTCCTCTTACTCTATTGGACTAGTTTCTTATCTATCTTTACATGTAAAGTGTGCTACATTTAACTAAAAGACAGGTACCTCATTTAAGATTCCTATGGATCATTAGTTGGATCCCATAGTATTGGAGGTATTTTTCAGGCAAGGTCTTTTTAGTCCTGGGAGAGTTGAAAATAAACAATGTGGCCAGGTGCACTGGCTCACGCCTGTAATCCCAACACTTTGGGAGGCTGAGGTGGGAGGATCACGAGGCCAGGAGTTTGAGAGCAGACTGGCCAATATGGTGAAACCCTGTCTCTACTAAAAATATAAAAACTAGCTAGGCATGGTGGCACATGCCTGTAGTCCTAGCTCCTCAAGAGGCTGAGGCAGAAGGATTGCTTGAATCCGGGAGGCAGAGGTTGCAATGAGCTGAGATCATACCATTGCACTCCAGCCTGGGTGACAGAGCGAGACTGCATCTCATAAAGATAAAAAAGAAAATAGACAATGTATCTTGTTAGCAATGACTTGTTTTCCCCTAAAAAACAGCAAATGATCTGATAAAATATTTGTTATATAGTATGTATCATACTGTATATATTAGACTTTTGTGTTTTCTCTAACTTAATAATTATATCCATATAATTTAACTCTGCCAGGTAAGCTTTCTTGATTATCCCCTCTAAAAGAAAACTTTATTCCTTCAGTAGAACGCTGACCTCATCATAATATACACACTGTTTTCTTTTGTGATTATTTATTTGCTTTTTCTTCATTTCAGCTAGTTTTGTCTTTAAACAGTGGAACAAAAAGTTCTTGCTTGTGTATTCCACTTGATCTTATTCTTTATCTTTGACTTCTGCTCAGTCTGTCACTTTCTCCTGGTAGAAACAAGATCTCCATCCTCCAGTTTTCCACCACCTGACACCATGGGACTACATGACAGTGATTGTATTTAATGTAAACAGTCAGTGTAAAGGGTGGGGATGTATAAGACTGTGGTTATTAAAATGATGGCACATATATCTAGCTTATTTATACCAAGGTACAAATGAATAGCAAAGATATTTGGCATAGTTCACTATCAGTGACTAAAATATTGGAGGTTCAATTATGTCTTTTTTATCAGTGTCAGTGAAATAAAAATGCAAATATGCAAATTTCTGCTGCTAGTATAATTGGCCTTTGCTCACTAATGACAGAAAGGACAGGACTGTAGCATTAGTGGCCATGGAAAGCATAGTGTCTCAGAGTCCTTAAAGTACAGGAAAAAGACCTTGAAATTTGAGACCTTGAGTTTAACTGTCCTTCAGCCACAAAGGACCTCCTACTTTATCAACTCAAATTTCTTCACATCGGTCTCTTTATTGCTTCCATGCTATTGTAACTTGTTGTACTTGAAATTATTGATAATCTTTAGGACTATTATACTTTGTATCTTATTCCCCTAGACCAGGAGATATAGTTTAGGTTTATGCCCAAATAGACATATCTATGCTCTCATAAGCATTTATAACTGGCAGTGTATCTTCATGGCTTCCTTTTTTTTTTTTTTTTTGAGACGGAATTTTGCTCTTGTTACCCAGGCTGGAGTGCAATGGCGCGATCTCGGCTCACCGCAACCTCAGTCTCCTGGGTTCACACAATTCTCCTGCCTCAACCTCCCGAGTAGCTGGGATTACAGGCGTGCGCCACCATGCCCAGGTAATTTTCGTAATTTTAGTAGAGACGGGGTTTCACCATGTTGACCAGGATGGTCTTGATCTCTTGACCTCGTGATCCACCCGCCTCGGCCTCCCAAAGTGTTGGGATTACAAGCGTGAGCCACCGCGCCCGGCCCATGGCTTCCTTTTAAACATCTAACTTTTATTCTGTCTAATGAGCATTCTCTATTCATTAAGCATGTTTACCATTATTTTTTATTAAAAGCTTGATAAATATTTTCTATACTCAAATTCTGAAGTCATATCAATAGTATTTTAAGAATATCTGTGTTCTTATTATCAAATAGCTTTGAGAAGTCTTCTGTGCTCATGCTATGATGATGCACACTTGAAACTGTAAAAACCCGCACATTCATATAAATAGTGAAAATAGTAATTTCAGAATCATGAAAATAATGTGAAGCTAGTTTTATTAAATACTTCCATTCATTATGCTGCTTTAGCAATAAATTGTTTACTGTTTCCAGTTTCCAAAAACTCAATAGATCATTTTCCTGAGTAGGAAACGTTAGAAGGTAACTTTCTAACAAAAAGATCATATCATGACTCTCAGATAATGTAAGTATAGCGTATGTCAAATATTTTAACTTAGCAATCAATGAGAGAATAACACAGGTGCAAAAATATTTAAATTTTCCAACATTCTTGGTCAGGTAAGAAATATTGAAATACATTTATAAATGAAGTCAGAACTGGCAAAATTGGCCAATATGCACAAGTTAATATGCACTGGTCACATGCATTTCACCAGATACAGTCTATAAATTAATGGACAGAAATTAGTTTTAGACAAGTTAACACCTATTAACTGTGAAAAAGGACTTTCTATGTCCATTTCAAAGTCTTTTGTTGTTGAAGACCAAAAAAAAAAAAAAAAATGATAGCTTATAAGAGAGACATCAGATAAGCATCCAAATAAAATAAAGACTATTTGTAGATTATAGAGACTTAATGGCTATTACTAATGTATTACTGAAATTTTTCAAATGTGAAAGGAGTAATGAGAGTTCATAAAAAGAACCTGTAAGTGACAACAAATGTTGATTGTTTCTGTAGCCTACAAATCATAAAATGAAAGTCATTCCAAAAACAATTTTAGACCAACTATCTCTAGAGACAACTGATAAGCCCATTTTAAAAAATTCAATGTATGTTACACGTGATTTATAAAAACAAATGAATACATTTTTCACAGTGAATAATTCTGAAACATTATATACATAATATACAAAAAGCATACCTAGAATATGAAGTAAATAGATTAAGTAAGTGAAAAGGAAGCCATTTATATCTTTATAAAACTCCCTGGGTAAGTTTACCTTGTATCAGCAATTGAGAACCACTTTTCTTGAGGACAGATTGAAATGAAGAAAAGCAAGGTTGTGGCCTAGTAAACAATTTAAATAATTCCTAAAATTATGACTCATAACACTATGCTGTTAAGTAATATCTTTAGGCAAACCAACAAGATTACAACAAGTATAGAAAAAAAATAAACTGAACTATTTGATAAGACTTCATATTAATGTTTCTTTGAGCATAAAAATGTATTATGGGCAGGCATATTCTCATTATTCATTGATTCTGTATTTGTGAATTTGCATACTTGAAAGAATTCATTTGCAACCCCAAAATTATTAGTTGTGAGCATGGACGTTCCCAACTGAAGTCAAACAAGGCAGCCCTCTGCCATCTAACACTGAACCGAGTGTCCCTTTCACGGTCAATTTAATGTGAATCTTCTACCCACTAGATGCCAGTAGTACTCCCCACGTAGTGACGACTAAAACCATTTCTGGAGATTGCCAAATTTGTCCCCAGTTGAGAACCACTGGTCAAATACTTCGTTTCAAATCTCAGTTGCCACCAGTAACTAAGTAATCTTGAGCAGGATACTTAACCTCAGTATACTCAGCTGTAAAATGGTGATAATATTGTTCCTAATGCAAATAATTATTAAGGAGATAAATGTGTTAACACATTTCAAGCTCTGAGTTCAACATCTTTAACATAATACTTAAATAAATGAAAACTCTTATTTTATTATTGATTATGGCTACTTAAAGGAATAATAAACAAAATCAACATTTGCATGCCACTTTGAAACACAGTGTTATTCCATCAAAAGCTATTTAAAATGACTAATTAAACAAAAGTAGTTGTTTCCCTAGAAGGCCTACTTCAATTATTTTATTGACTTAATTCATTGAAGTCCATAAAGTTATAATGTTTTCCCAAGGCTTTTTAAGGTCTTCACTCTAATATATAGGATGCTTTAATTTTATGTGCAGGGTTATCACTAAAATACTCTTGTGAAGTGCTAAATGACCAAGACGCCACTGCATATTTCCCCCAGTTACATAGGCTTCCCTAATAGTAGATGCAAGTTCTCTAGAGCAGATGCTGTGTCCTATTTGTTTTCTATACAGTATACAGATCACTATGCCTTTTCATGAGCTCAATTCTTGTAGTGTACAATCTTCTGGGAGAATCTTTTAGAATTGACATTAGCTCTTGAAGAGTCCAATTTATTATTTAAGCTACCTTAGGTATCGAAAAAAATAAAATAAAATCTCAACACACATAAAAGAAAGAACATATGAAATAAAGAATGCTGTAAGATCTTTTTACTTCAAATACTTTTTCCAGAGCAACTCTGTTTAAATTAAAACATATTTTTCCATTAGTATATGTTAACACGTTTCCTAGTAAGGAGTACAAGATCGGGCAGGTTGGTGATGATGGAGACTAAAGGAGAGAAGAATACATTTAGAGCATAATACAGAAGCTGGGAAGGGCAGATCTCAGTAATTTAAGCCAGTAGGACCAATTGGATACTTGTTTCCATTTATATCTGTCTGCTATTTCCTCTGGGCGTGATGGGAAGCCTGGAGAGGCCCTACTGCCTGGGGTGCTAGAACCCAAGCTGGCTGGTGGACACAACCTCTGGAGCCTCAAATTATAGACAGATTCTGGGAGAAAATTAGACATTTATAAGAAGTGGTATTTGGTAAGGATTTTTAGGTTAATATTAAAAACATGATATAAAAAGAAATGTCCAAAACCAAACAAAGAAAACAAGGAAGGACCAGCCAAGTGGAGATAGTCAAGAACTTCAGAATCCAAAGAAGTTGGTGTGGAGGAGGATGTAAGCTGTGACCTGGAGCAATTTTTGCAAGAGTTGGGGTATTTGCTTTTTTTAAAAATGCAGAGCCATGCTTCCTGGTGGAGATAAGGGTTGGGGCCTACTTCATTCAACATTTGACATATGTTTATTGACTAGGTTAATCTCAGCGAGGCAATTTGTTAGGTGATAGTGAAAAATGGCAAGTGCATTTAGAATTGGTTCCTGCTCTCTTAAAGCTCTCAGATATCTGAGTCAAAGATTTGTCAGATTAATATTGTAAAAAAAAAATAAATCTCAAAACCCCAAACTCACTAAGCCAAAAGGAAAAGTCAAGCTGGGAACTGGGTCATGCAAACCTGCCTCCCATTTTGGTTCCTAAATAAGATGGTTACAAAGATAAAGAGCCACATACCTCCCTCACATCTTGCTCACAGGAATCTTCTTGTGGGTCCCAAGATCTTTACCCTAAAGTGTTTCTGTTAAAGTTCACCATACCAATGTAAATTTAAAATAATTTAAATTATTTAAATTAATTGAAATTATTTAAGCAGAGAGTGAGTGATCAGATTTGTAGTTTAGAAACATCTGTTTTACAATTCTATGGTGATTAGACTAGATGGTATGACAGTTAATTTTATGAGTCAACGTGATTAGGCCAGGGCATATCCAGATATTTGGTGAAACATTATTCTGAGTGGTCCATGAGGGCCTTATTGGATAAGATTAACACTTAAATCAGTAGAATGAGTAAAACAGACTGCCCTTCCTCATGTCAGGATGTATCCACATCCCATCCTTTGATGGCCTGGATGGAACAAAAAGCTGAGTGAGGTAGAATTTGCTCTCTCTATCTGAGCTGGTACGTCAGCCTTCTTCACTTACACTGGAACTTACTCCAACTGCTGCCCTGGTTCTCAGGCCTTCTGACCCAGACTGGAAATATACCATTGGCTCTTTTTGGTTTGCAGCTTACAGACTGCAGATCTTGGATTCTCACTCTCCATAATCATGTGAGTCAATTCCTTATAGTAAATCTCTTTATTTATATAAGTATAAATATGAATATAGACATATTTATATTCATATTTCAATATGTAATGAATATAAATATATCTCCTATTGGTTCTATTTCTCTAGAGAACCCAGACTAAAACAGGCACAAAGACAGGATATAGGAAAATTCTTAGTAGGTTATCATAGGACTTCATGTATGAGATGATGGTGACTTGGATTAGAGTAATAGAGTTTATATGAAGAGCCAAGTACGAATTGAGGAGATAGTTAAAAGGCGTAATTGACAGGATTTGATGACGAATTAGACTTGGATGTGATAGAGAGGAAGGTGTCAGAGTTGCATCATGGGGTGCTCACATTGGGGCTTGAAAGGATGGATATCACTGGTTAGGTCTGATGGAGAAGATCACACCACAGTTTGAAGTATTGAGATAATAAATGGAGGTGTCTAAAAAACAGGTCTGGCCTGAGCATAAAACTTGTGAGTCTTTATAGATGTCAATTTAAACTATGGACTTAAATGAAATTTTTAGAGAGAGACAACAGAACCAAAAGAAGAAAAAAAAAAAGAGGACTAAGACTGAGACTTGAAGAATTCCTACATTTAATAACTGAGCAGAAGATAGGAAGCTAAGAAAAGAGAACAAAATGGAATATCCAGAGAGATAAGAGAAAGGCAGGCAACGTTTGCCACCACAAAAGAAAACAGTAGTTTGGATGAAGAGAGAATGTTGCCAGAGCAAATTATGCTGAAAAGTTAGGTAAAGACAAAGATTCATTTTGATATTAAGGCTATGGTTATCCTCAGGTAGATCTTAGAAAGAGCCATTTTGATGAAGGGAGAGGTCAGGTTTCTGAGGGTTTTTGAGTCAAAGGCGACCAGGAGCAGTGTCAGTCAGGAGTTTGGTTGTAAAGAGAGCTGGGGCCCTACTAGGAGGGGATGCGGGTCATAAGAAATTTATTAAAAATTAGGCTAAAGAGACTTCAGTACATTTAAATATGAATAGAAAAGACTTGCTTGTGAGGAAAAACTAGAACACAAAAAGAATGTCACTGAGAATAGAGTTGCTTAGTATACTCCTGGAGCATCTTTTGGAATCAGCAGGTTACTGACATGCTACTGAAGCTTGCATGCGGGTATATTTTTGGTCAGACTTTGAAAATTTTAAATTTGTTGTTGTGATTTCTTTTCTCATTATAGATAAATATACATTAATTTTAAATTTTCTAATCATAAGTTTGTGTGATTATTCTTAAAGAGGACCTCCCTAATTGTATAAACATTAGACCACACATATGCTGGATCCACCTTTCTTTGCAATTCAATTTTTGATTACCTTAATCATGCTTTTCCACAGAACTTACTAAAACAGCACAGTTTATAGTCTGAATGTGTTTTCTCTGCTGTGATTTCTAAAATCTGCTTTCCTTATTCTAATGGTCTGTTATTTTTGCTTGGGTTACCTTCCCTTTAAGTAGAACTAAGTACAGTATTTTACAGGAATCCTCCAGAGAACAGTTTTCCTGGAAGTTTCTTTAAAATACAATGACAATTCTGTAAGCTTAGCCTGAGCTTTGAAAGTTAAAGATCTTGGACCCCAGGTCAGTAGTTCCAGAAGCAAGTCATTGTATACTGTCATGATTTGCTGGTACCTGAGCAGCAGGAGGGATGGAAAGAGGAGGAGCACTGGTAGGTTCATCACGTAGGGAAGAGGAACCCGAAAACCCAATCCAAAATGCTAGCTGATGTTTTCAAAGTGAGATGGCAGCAGAGAGATGTGCTTTATCATTGACACCTACTATTTTATTTGTAAATTTGTTAGTCTTATACTAAGAACTGAGATCAACAATCTGCAAAGTAATATTGGCAAGTCCTTTAGCCCTTTACACAGAAGACAACATGTATTTCCAGACACTTCAGACAACACAGAGGAATACTACTTCTATCTCAGGTGCCTTTCAGAATTGTGACAGTTTTTCCATGTAAAGTAGCAGCCAGGAATGGTCAAGGAAACCTTCCAGATCCACCTACTTCTCTACAGCTTCTCTTTCTCTATCCCTTATTCATCTTAGGCCTTTCCTTTATCCAGTCAAGGAGAAGGAACAAATAAAGAGTGTTTTTTTATGAAACATCACTTTGAAATGTTACAGTAGTTGAAAACAAAGCTCCATGGAGAGTACTGTGTATTTTAAAAATACTTTTGAAGTGGAAAGAATTATTACTAGAATATCTAGGAAGGCAAGCAACACGTATTTAAAAATGTATATATCAAATGGGTATAACTATTTTTTAAATCTGTTGTCTATGATCTATGTTTTGATTTAATCTTTCTATCTATCTTTCTATCTTCCTACCTATCATAAGCAAGATGCCTGTTAGTGTCAGATGTTGAGTGGGACTTCCTTGTTGTTTGACCTTTCCTTTCTCGTTTCCACCCCTCTAGGCTGTGCCTCTTCTTGTGCTGTCAAGGTCTCTAATTTATCCTTGAACCTTCAGTGTCTACAGTGTCTGTCATACAGTAAATGTTCAGTACATTGACTAAGTTGATAATTTTTAAACTCTATTTTATATCTAATGAACAACACTACTACATAAAATGCTTCTATTATATTTTCAATTAATCATTACATGTGTTCTTTAATATTATAATCCTAAAAATACTGACTACATCTTTTTCATTTTGTTAAATGAAATAAATTCCTTTTTTCCTCTATAAGATCCACATACACATTGAAATCTCAAGACATTATGCTAGCATGAATACCCATGCTTTAAGTTTTGAAGTATTGCATAGTTTATTTCTTTAGTTAATTACCTATTCATTGAGGTAATATCAGATGTATTAGTAAGGGCTCTTTGGGGTCCTCAAATCAACTTAAGAAAACAAAAAAAAAAAAGATTTATAGTTTCATGTAATTAAAATTCTAGGAGTAAATCAGGCATACTTCAGACACACTTGGATCCAGGGTGTCAAATTATATCATTTACAATCAATCCTCACCACTCTGCCAACCCATCTTTTCTCTCTTTCTCCTGTCATCCTATTCCTTGTTCTTCAGCCTTTTGTATGTTCGTCAGGCTCCTTCTACAGAATGTTTCCTTTAGGTATATAGTAATAGGCAGTATTATATTGGAATCATAATATTCATATATAAAATTTCTATTCAATCTAACGTTCTATTGTGAGCACAATTTAGTTAAAACTACACTATGAGAATTTTTTCATACCACTAAATATTATGTAAAAATTTTAAAACTCAACTTATTTTATAAATTATTATCTTTTAAATTTAATTTTTTTAAAAAAATCTTTTATGTTGAAGAAGCATTACTTTTTAAAATTACAATACAATGATTAACTTTGGTTTCTTCTTGACTTATAGGCATTTTGTTTCAATGAGGAAATTTAAGAAGAATGTAAAGGCTGAAGAGTAATGATATGCTATTCTTTGTGTATGAAAATGGCAATCGTGACCTGCCATAAGTCTGGGCACTTACGGCTGTGATAGATTTTTCTGGATCCGTCTGCCTCTCCTAGGCACGCCAGGCTTCTCAGAAAGAACAGCGTAATCAGTGACCTCAGAACAGAGCAACACTAATGAGGGTGACCCTTACCTCAGGAGAATAGTGTTCTGACCCTCTGACCCAAACAAAAATAGAAAAGCTTGGGCAGTACATTTAAGAGTAACTTTGGGATTAGTTATATGAATATAAAGATAAATGAGAAAATAAATTCTACTCACAAGTAAAAAGACTTAGGTAATTGTGTAATATTTGAAACATAAAACTTAAACTGAAAACTATTACACTGGTAAGTTGAATTACATTATCATTCCTTTTAACTAACATCAGAATTACCTTTCCTTTAATGTTTCTTTAGTTAATAAGAACCAAATCTTATTATAATAATTAAAGCTACTAGAAAATGCTTTAAGCCTTTTTCTTTTGCAAAAATGTATTTATTAGGTCTATTTGAAGAATATACTAGAATTGTACTTTCTTTAGAAATTTTGAAATACCATTTTTATCAATTGATGTATATTTAGTTTATAACTGACTAGTATCAAAGAATTCTTTTTCATTAGATGTTATGAAGACCCTCTTCAATCTGTAATTAGACACCTACCATACAGCTTACCTCTATTAATGCTGGTAATTCTGAATTTCTATCTTTAATTTGTATTACTACAAAGCTTGCGTAGTAAATTCATTAACACATTAATTATTTGATGATGCGTGGAAGGTGTATTAATAGCAGAAATTGAAAAAGTGCTATACCGAGATACAAATTAAGTAAAAACATACAGAATAACGTTATTGTTCAGATTCGTTTTTACTTTGGTAACAGGTAAGTTTAATTTTCATGATAAATCATAGGCATTTACATGCAATATATTTTTTGGCCATTGAAATAAAGGGAGCTGTGAGTTGGTCTGAGGGGAGAAAACATGATTTGTGTTTTATTCTTTTAGAAAATAAAACAAACTATGCACAGTGGCCCACGCCTGAATCCCAGCACTTTTGGAGGCCAAGGTGAGTAGATCTCCTGAGGTCAGGAATTCAAAATCAACCTGGGCAACATGGTGTGAAACCCCATCTCTACCAAAAATACAAAATTAGCCAGGTGTGGTGCTGTGTGCCTGTAATCCCAGCTACTTGGGAGGCTGAGACAGGAGATTGCTTCAACCTGGGAGACAGAGGTTTCAATGAGTCAAGATTGGGCCACTGGACTCCAACCTGGGCAACAAGAGCAAAACTTCATCTCAAAAAAAAAAAAAAAAGTAAGCAAAATTAAAAAAAAAAATTTAAGGGTGATGGGGATGGTTAATGGGTACAAAATATAATTAGAAAGAATGAATAGGACTTACAAATTTGATAGCACAATAGGGTGACAATTGTTAATAATAACTTTACATTTTAAAGTAACTTAAAGACTATAATTGGACTGTTTGTAACTCAGGGATAAATTCTTGAAACGATGGATACTTTATTCACCATGATGTGCTTATTTCACATTGCACAACCATATCAAAAATTCTTATGTACCCCATAAATATATACACCTACTATGTACCCACTGAAATTTTTAAAATAAAATAAATAAATAAAACCACTATCCCAATGAATCCTGGTTGTACCAATCCACTAGTTGTACAGATTTTTTTTTTTTTCTCAACAAATGACATCTTCGGTTCTGGGTTGCCTAACAGTATTTGAATACACGGCACTTTTTGACCACAGGCATCAACTTTCAGATAAGACATAAAACCAGAGTCCTGGTACTTTCTGCAAGAGTGAAGACTCTAACTCCAGTGTCCTGGACAAATTTCAATTTGGGTAATTGCATTCTGCTTCCTTTTAAAGCCCTGGTTGGTTCAGCTCAATGAGGAGCTCTTCACTTCCTGCCTGAACAGTTACAGAATATGGCTGTGCTCTGGGAAATGGTTGCTGGGTTTGTTCTTTAGATGGGTGAATGTCAACACTGCCACACACACACACACACGCACATGCACACACACGCCCCCCACACACACAGGTATATGAGTGATGAACTAAAATCTCCATATGAAAGACATGCTTCTGCACATTTTTACAATTTCATAAAACTTGATCTTATTGTATCACTGATACCATGGAAAAGGATCTTTTTTTGTTAGTATACACAATTATTCCAGTTATTGAAGACAATAATTTTTTAATTTAAAATTAAATAATAACTAAAGTCATAATACACAAAATAAAAGAATAATTACAAGCGAAGAAATGTGTTGGATGCCCCACCTTGTGGCTTTAGCAGTAGCCCAACTGATAAACACATTACTGTGACTTACATTAAGGAAGCTTCAACACATGTGCGGCAATTTTTAAAGATTTCCAGTAACCTCTAACTACTCCAGGTTACTATTGACAATAAGAGTAGGATTTTAGAAGTCTCCCCAAGGAGAGTAATAGCAGGATTTAGTTCCTAGTGGATTACAGTCCACATTATGAAACTGCTGCACATTTGGCACAATTATGCACCACTGGCAGCCTTTTCTCAAAGGAAGCCTCATGTTAAATGAACACTTAGAATCATTTTGGAACTCATGCATCTTGCAGCTAATACTGTGCTAAGTTAAGCAGTGAACACTATGCCCATCGGGAAGAGAGAGAATATCAGGGCTGCAATGTTATCAGTCCTTTCCCCTTAAAAGCTTTGATTTCATTAAAAGTGACCTGTCAAGGTGCTTTAGAAAATGAGATACTCTTTAAAAAATGTGCTGAATAGAACAGAAGAGCATTCACTACATAAATTACTGTCTTTTGTATTGTTGTTTTTAGAATTTCCAAGGATTATTCAGGTTGGCCGTTTCTGTCTTTGGTGTACTATGAAGCCAGTCTAGAAGATATTCAGTGGTCACCAAAGGGTTGAGCAATGACCCTTTGCAATAAGATGCACTGGCCATCACTCTCCACTGTGTGGTTGGGATGGGAAATTGGAAACCTCAAAAACAAAATTCAGGCTTCAATTCTCTTCTAGAACTAAACATTTGGGAAACTGAATATCAAAGGATAAGCACAGTTTTATTTCATAGTGTCACTACTGTCACTACATAAAGGTGCTTTAAAAACTCTGCCACAAATATTTTACAAAAAAAATTCAATCACGCAACCATATGTCATGAATTCTAACCTCTGCCACTTCAAATTAATACCTGTTTGAAACATGGTACAAAACGTGAATCAAGCAAGACTCCTCCAAAGAAAACCAGTTAGGCAAAGTTCGAATGGCCTATTTCTTATCAAAAAGCCTCTGGAGCTACTGCTCAGGGATGATTTATTTAAATTATTTTTAAAAATAATTTATTTTCACTCAATTCACTGTGCCCTGAACTCAGTTATCCCAAAGTAAAATTATGAAAGAGCAAATGACAAGGGCTGCCAGCACTAAGCCTATGATTATTAGTGAAAAATTATAGCTTTAAAATTTTCAAAAACCACAGCAACCTTTAAATTTCAGATTTTTCTTTATTTTATAAAGCAAAATAATGTTGACCACCATAGTTTGTTTTTTTCTTATGTTTGTGTATCCCTTTTACAAATACAGAGTTGGAATTGTCATGTAGGTTTGGATGTGTTATACTCACAGGTTTCAAATATCCATGTAGCTTATCAGTCTATTCTGCAGCATACTTAACTATTCAACAAGAATAGTGTTATTTCATAGACATAGATAAAAAGCGAAGTTGAATTTTATATTTTGACAGATTGTGAGTGCATCACTATTATTGTTTTTCAGAGACAGCTGTTCTCTGTCGTGCAGGCTGCAGTGTAGTGGCATGATCAATGCTCACTGCAGCCTCAATCTCCCAGGCTTAAATGATTTTCCCACAATTATTTGCTTTTCTCTTATATTCTATTAATTTTTAAAATATAAGCTGAAAATTATAAGCAGGTTTTATGTTTTTATATTTTTTCATAATTTCTGCCATAATTTATGTTCTATTCATTTTGATTTGAAATTTTTGTTTTAACCATCAATTTTATTTTTTTCTTGTTGCTTTCTTCATATAACCTCTTTCCAAATTATAAGACATAAATGTATATCACTGTAATTACAAAATATTCTAAATATTAAGAAGTTAACAAAATAATAAACAAGAGGTTTTTTTGTTTGTTTAGACAAGGCTACAGTGAACCCTGCTTGCAACAGTGCATTCCAACTTCACTCTGCCACACAGGTTGGAATGCAGTGGTGCAAACAGGGTTCACTGCGACCTTGACCTCCTGAGCTCATGTGAGCCTCCTGCCTCAGCCTTCCTAGTAGCTAGGACCACAGATGCATGCCACTGTGCCTGGCTAATTTTTAAGTAAACACCTTGAAGTTTAAAGTTTACATATATTTTCATATGTGTTTCATATATGTATTTTATATGCATGCATGTACATTTTTATATAAATGGACTTACTCTGTACTTATGATTTTAAAACCATAAATATGTTTTGAAGATTCCACATGATTGTATGGGCACCTAATTTATTTTTTAAACCATTGCATAGTATTAGGTTATAGTTACAGTATAGGTGTAAATGTATTTATTTTCAATTATTTCATGATAGACCCTTAAAATTTTGATAGTTACTAAGTTGCCCTAACCAAATCTGTGTCAACTAGTAGTTCCATTCTCCAGTATATAAGAATGCAAGTTTTTTCATCAACTATCCACTGAATAATATTAATCTTTTATATTTTCTCTAAACTCAAAAGCAAAAAATGATTTTTTTTACTTCTTAAGTTTTTATTGCTAATAAAATAGAGCAGATATTTTTATATGTCATATATATGGCATATATATATATGTTTGAGCTGCTAATTCATATACGTTTAAATATATATTTTTAAAACCATTAAAAATTAACCTATATATATGTATCTAAATAAGATAAATATGTAGTGTACCTTTACTCCTTCTGTTCCTTAATTTAATTCCTATTAAGAAAGAAGTTTTCTTAAAGTATAGGTCAATTTTTCCTTGGGAAAAGATTTATGACAATGTTTAAGATATGGTAGCTGCTTAATTATTGTGGTTTGAATGATCAATCAGCAACTTATGAGTTAATGCTTTAGATAATATACTATATTTATGCACACAATTAAACTAATTAGTATACCATTCACTGACTTAACTTTGAATTTTACATTTTCATTAATCTAAAAAGTTTTTTCCTCACCCGAGAAGAGAAAGTAGTAATGCAGGTTAGTATGCAAGATGATGCTGAGAAGTGAAAGGGAGAGGAAAAAAAAAAAAAGGCAATGGAGAAGGAATAATTAAAAGGAACAGAGGAAAACAGAAAATAAGGGAAAAACTATTGAAGGAAGATGAGAACATATTTATTGGTTCCTTAAAAACTAGGTTTAGAATTAGAAGATCTGGTATAAGAAGGTATTTTTGACTCAGGTTAGATCCTGTGTTAGATTTCATTTTCCAAATATGGCTACCAAAATATTTGTAGTTCTACTTGCTCTTCTAGAACCTCTCAACTCCCTACTAAGAGGTAGATTCTTTTCTATTATTTTCCCAGCCTTTGAAAAGGAGCAGGTCTTTGTGACTGCCTCAATGAATAGAATTCAGCAGAAGTAACAAGGTGTGACTTGCAATGCTAGGTTGAAAAAGGTGATTTAACTTCTGCTTGGTCTCTCTCAGGAACTCCAAGTCAGTAAGTTAAGAAATCTGGACACCCCGAAGCCATCATCCCTAGAGACCACATGGAATTAGAGGAAGATATCCAAGGAATCTTAGCTATTTTAGACCCCAGAAAACAGACATGTCAGTGAGTGAAGCTACCCTAGCTGAAGCTGACTGGAGTAGAACTGTCCTTTCCACAGATCTCTGCCCAAATTGCAGATTATGAGTAAAATAAATGGTGTTGTTTAAATCAGTAAATTTAAGGGTGGCTTGTCATGCAGAAATGCATACAAGAAATAGATATTGCAGGCCAGATGGGAGATAGTGCTATAACAAAAAAACCTAAAACATATGGGAATAGTTTGGAAAAATGTAGTGGTTAGAAGAAACTTAAGGAAAGTCCTATTGAAAGAATAAAAATCCACCAGGAAATGGTTAGCAGAAAACTAACTTTCAAGATGTTTATCAGTAAGGATTTAAAGGAAAATGAGAAAAATATAATTTGAAACCTAGAAAAAGCACTTTCATGATTGTGTAGTGGCAGAAAATCAAGCAACACCATCACCTGAGGAAATATTGCAGATAGAAAATATACCTAATGAACTGGAATATTTATCTAAGGAGATTTCCTAGCAGAGTGTCAATGGGATAGCTCTGGAAATCCTAGCTAGAGTAACCAGAAAAAAAAAAAAAGGAAGAAAGAATA
Organism: Sapajus apella; assembly: GCF_009761245.1. Taxonomy (NCBI): domain Eukaryota; kingdom Metazoa; phylum Chordata; class Mammalia; order Primates; family Cebidae; genus Sapajus; species Sapajus apella. The sequence continues at coordinate 19,965,765 of NW_022436944.1, read as the reverse complement.
TCCAAATTAAAAAGGAAGAAGTCAAATTATCCTTGTTTGCCGATAATATGATCTTACATTTGGAGAAAGCTAAAGACTTCACACACAAAAAAAACCAAAACCCTGCTAGAACTAATAAACAAATTCAGTAAAGTTGCAAGATACAAAATCAACATACAAAAATCAGTAGCATTTGTATATGCCAACAGTGAACAATTGAAAAAGAAATTTAGAAAATAATCTCATTTATGTTAACCACAAATTAAATATCTATGAACTAATCAAAGAAGTGAAAGATCTCTACAATGAAAGCTACAAAACATTCATGAAAGAAATTGAAGAGGACACAGAAAATATTTAATGACATTCCGTGTTCATGGATTAGAAGAATCAATTCTGTTAAAATGTTCATGCTACCCAAAGCAACCTACAGATTAGGTGCAATCTCTATCAAAATACCACTGACATTCTTCATGGAAATACAGAACACAATCCTAAAATTTATATGGATTATAAAAGACCTCAAATAGCCAAAGCTATTTTGAGAAAAAAGAAAAAAACTGGAAGAATCACATTACCTGACCTCAAATAATACTATAGAGCCACAGTCACCCAAACTCCATGGTATTGGCATAAAATCAGATACATGGACCAATGGAACAGAATAGAGAATCCAGACACAAATCCACAAACCTATGAGAAACTTATTTTCAACAAAGTTACCAAGAACATATATCAGGGAAAAGACAGTCTCTTCAATAAATGGTACGGGGAAAACTGGATATTTAAATGCGGAAGAATGAAGCTTGACCCCTATCTCTTGCCTTATACAAAAATCAAATCAAAATAGATAAAAGACTTAAATCTAAGACTTTATGAAACGATTACCAGAAAACATTGGAGACATTCTCCAGGACATTGGTCTGGGCAAAAATTTCTTAAGTAATACCCAACAAACACAGGCAACCAAAACAAAAATGGGCAACTGGGATCACATCAAGATAAAAGCTTCTGCAGAGCAAAGGATGCAAAAAACAAAATAAAGATACAATTCCCAGAATGAGAGAAAATATTCATAAACTACTCATCTGACAGGGGATTAATAACCAGAATACGTAAGAAGTTCAAACAACTCTATAGGAAAGAAATATATAAAATCTGATTTTAAAAAGGGCAAAGGATCTCAATTGACGTTTCTCAAAATAAGACATACAAATGGCAAACAAGCATACGAAAAAGGGTTCAACATCATTGTACATAAGAGAAATGAAAATCAAAACTACAATGAGATATAATTTCACCCCAGTTAAAATGGCTTTTATTCAAAAGTCAGGCAATAACAAATGCTGATGAGGATGTGGAGAAAAGGAATTCCTCATACACTGTTGGTGGGAATGTAAATTAGTACAACCACTACGGAGAACAGTTTGAAAGTTCCTCAAAAAACTAAAAATAGAGCTACTAAACAATCCGACAATCTCACTGCTGGTATATACCCAAAAATAAGGAAATTAGTTTATTGAAAAGATATCTGTGCTTCCATGTTTATTGTAGTATTGTTCACAATAGCTAAGATTTGGAAGCAACCTAAGTGTCCATCAACTGATTAATGGATAAAGAAAATGTTATACATATACACAACAGAGTATTATTCACCATCAAAAGGAATGAGTTTCTGTCATTTGCTACAACATGAATGGAACTGGAGTCATTATGTTAAGTTAAATAAGATAGGCACAGAAAGACAAACATCACATGTTCTCACTTATTTGTGGAAACTAAAAATCAACACAATTGAACTCATGGAGATAGAGAATAGAAGGATGGTTATCAGAGGTTGGGATAGTATATGGGGAGGGGGAGGAGGATGGCTGATGAGTACATAAAAATATAGTTAAAAAGAATAAATCAGACCTAATATTTGATAATACAACAGAGAGATTGTAGTCAATAATAATTTAATTGTACATTTTAAAATAATGAAAAGAGTATAACTGGATTGTTCGTAACACAAAGGATAAATGCTTTAGGGGATAGATACTCAATTTTCCATGATGTGATTATTACACATTGCATACCTGTAAGAAAATATCTATTACCCCATAAATATATACACTTAATATGTACCCACAAAAAATAAAAATTTTAAAATTAAAAAAAAGAAATATGTATGTCATGGAATTCATGTGGTAGTTAAATAAAATTCTGTGAATCTACTAGTTCAGTGGAGGCCTACTTTTCTAACTGGAAATTAAAATAAGTCTCATAAGAATGTAACAAAAACACAGAGCATTCAGGAGAAAATATAGGTAAGGTTTTTTTTTTTTTTCTATTATTAGGTTTTAAAATAATTCTCAAAGTGCAAAGGTGAGATGAACTAGCAAGGGGGGAAGATTAATTTGACTTCCACCAGATTAAAAAATTTGATGTTAAAAATTGAAAATAGAATATTAAATTAGAAAACAAATTAACAAAATAAGTAGTTAAGGGCTAAGCATATACAACTAACATAAACCTCAATATAAATATTTAATAAAGTATAAAAAGGTTCAATCTCACTAATAAGAAAGTGAATATCAAAATGCTCTCACTGAAACTATTGTATTGGAAAATCCCAACGTTGAATAGAGTTTGAAGATATTGAGGCTTTCTTACTTTCATGGAATGAGCACAAATTGGTGAAAACTTTCCAGACTCTTAAGATACTCTAGAATCTAAAGAATCATTTGAGAATGTTTAAGAAAAACTGAAAAATGGCACATGATTGATCCAATATTTCACTTGAAAGAATGTACATTTAGGGACTAATCAGAGACAGAAAATTATTTATATACAATGATTTTAAATAAAAAATAGTACAAATTAACAACAGTACATTAATTCAAGTATATTACAAGTATGTCAGTAATACTAATGTAACATCACATTGACATACAAAATATTATAGTGATAGGACAAATTATTAAGCAGCAGATTTCTGAGAGACATAGTAAAGAACAAAAGAAGAAAAATAGGTCACCATCCCAAAATATGCAAGAAAAAAGAAACTGAAATAAAATAATTGAGTGATGGATTTCTAGATCATTTTTCTTTTTAACTTTTTTATAGTTTATGAACTTTTTACAAGTAACTTATATTCACCAAGTCAGAAAAAGATTTAAATATTATAACTAATAAACATGTTGGATTAGAACACAGAGATAAAAATTTTAAATTTTCTATAGCAAACACTTTGGTTTACAGATTAAATTGTAATTTAAGAGCATTGAAAATTACTCAGCTGTTAAATTAAAAGTTTTGTTGTATGTTCCAAGTATCATAAGTAAAATTACAAATTGAAGAACCCAACTCTTTAATAAAAAATAAAAAGGGCATCAGCTGATAAATTTCCACTGACAATAAGAGAGAAACCTGACTTTTATTATCAAAGTATATCTGAAAACTGTGGAACTAAAAGGTTATGTGAGTGGAAGTCAGAGTTCGAGAGCATTAATTTTGTTCCAGTTGCCAAGACAACCTTTTCTTTTCACTATATGCTCAGATGATGGCTCATGTAGAATCTGCCTTTTAGAATGTCTGGACTCCACTCCCACTTTCTAATGTCCCATGGAGAGAAGAATGGACAAAATAAAAGCAACAAAAATGGCAAATATAGCTATGTACATTTAACTGTTACCTCAACAAATTATAATATGGCAGAATATTGACATGTATTATCAAATCCATATTAAATAGCAGTATGTTAAATTTTTGTATATAAAATAGAAACTTTAATATTTAGCTATATATATATGCAAAATCAAATTTCAAAATTTATTTTAAATCAAATTGTTATTTAAAGCATGTGTCTTAAATTTCTAAAACATCTTTCAGAGGATAGTTTATTTTGAATGGTAAATGCATTTCATTAAAAATGTTCCATTTACTTTTGCATTTCATGGTCCCCAAATAAAAATGTGAAGTTAAATTTTTTGGAAATTTGAAGGTGAACACATTAATGTGGTCTGGATTACCTCAAAGTGCATTTTTCAAATATTGCAGATATTCTTAGCTATGTATATAGCCTATATCTCTCTAGGTACAAAGCTGTAGTTTTTACTTTCTCACTTATGAAATTTTTGTGTGGAGGTATCCAAGATATTATAGAATGTATAGAAAAATGTATTTGCAAACAAATACTGCAACTTCGATGTGAGGTTGATAAAATGTTATTTTGGGTTCTGTTTATTGGAATTGTTAGTAATTCAGAAAAGGCTTCTGAATTGTTGGTATCTTTAGGAAGTCAGTAATTCTTTCTTATCCAACTTTATCAGAAAGGGAAAGCTAAGGCCAATTAGAGACCTCTATTATTTATACAAATAATATTAGAGAATGTTTCTATTTGTAGGCAAATGAAATACCTAATGCCCTACTCCAGAATTGCAAATATTTATCCATCCAAGGACATAATTAGTTCAAGGATAGCTCTGCCTTATCTAAAATATGCTGCTTAGAAAAGCAAAGCTAAATTTATTTTAACTGTGAGAAACTTCCTCACCTTTCCAAACTTGTTAATTTGGTAATTCATTCCTTTTATAAGAAGGGGAAATGAGTGACAGGGAGTAGGGGGGATGGGCCAGTGCTGTCACTTTAGTAGGCCCTCTTCCCCATGGATGAAAGCATCAGGAGTGGGAAACAAGTTACCCTCCCTAACACTCCATAATATGAGTCTCACAGGATTAGTTTTAAACCGAGTTTTTCTACTTCCTCCTTAAGAGAACATGGAAAAATTATTTTTTCTTTCTATGCCTTATTTTTACGTTTACATTGTAGAAATAAGAACAGTTCCAGTTGTTATTAGAATAATTAATTAAGTCTACATAAAAATGTTTAGCATACTTGATACTGGTATATTTAAAAGTTTTTATCTGTTTTATTATAACTACCACTACTAATGAGTAATTAAAAGCATTAGGCGAATTAATGTAGTTACAGATATTTTTTACCTACTTGTTCAAAGACCTTAGTGGCATGTATTTTAAATAATTAATAGAATAGTAATAAATGGTCCATATCTATTTATCATGGCCATTGGGAAAAAAACTGATTCTTAAGTACACTTCATTAAAATTAGTTTGTATATCTAGAGTAGGAGGATTTTAGCTGAGGTAGAAAAATATGTTCAAGATCTTTACAAAAGAGTCCCATAACTGTGAGATATCACATTTCTGATACAGGGGGGTCCATGTTGTCTGTGTGTTGAGTTTACTACTGTATTAATTTAAACACCTACTACTGAAAGAAAATACTGAAACAAATACTTAAAACAGCAATTTTTGTAGTTATAGAAAAAAGTAGGTTAAAAAGAGGTTTATAGTAGATTAAAATAGAGTTGTGATAGAACCTAGTAAAATGATAAAGAGATTAAGGAGGATTTTAATACAATAATTCTGAGGGATTCTAGATTCTGTATTGATCACATAGTGTATATTGACCTTCTAGAACCCATGACCTCTGCTTTCTAAGAGAATTTCCTTTTCATCCTCCCTGTTCACTGCACCATGTGTTCATCAACATTGATTTAACACACCATCATCTAAAGGATGTGATAAGTTGGTGTTTATACCTGTCAAGGGACCGAGGAGATAAAAACTAGGCATCACCAAAAGGTGTAATTTTAGATTGTTGGATACCCCTGCATTTTTCTTAATTATTTCTGACATTTTATCTATTTCACCACAAGCTTCCTTGGAGGATACAGATAAAGAAAAAATGTTCTTCATGACCTAGAAGAAGAAATACATCTTCTCTTAATAAATCCCACCTGAAATCATGTAGGGGAAGGAAAGAGGGAACAACAGTTAACATTTATCACTTGTAGTGTTTCATTTGCTAAACTCTTCTTGGAACTTGAAAGATGGCTTATTTTCAGGCTGAAGGAGATTTCAGATAAAATGTGAGGGTCTGAGAAAAAGAGTTTTGGATAACTATATGTGTGGAAATGTTTGTGGAAGCTGCATGCTCTGCCTGTCCTCATTCTAAGCTCTCTGAACATAGAATAGTCTTATGTTAATTGGTGTATCCCTAGCACGTAGCATAGTTTGGGGCACATAATAGATATTTAGTAAGCATACCTTGAAATACTTTGAGTTTTAAATGGCATTTTAATTAAGACACCCTGAATTTTTCCAAAATTTAATGTGCTAAACAAAAAGAACAATCAACATAAATTAGGCATTAAAAGAGGGTCTCCATTGCATACCACTAATTTTTATGCCTAGTGTGAAAGTTACTCTTTATGATATGCAGTAGAGAATGCTGTTGAAGCTGGTTCAAAAATTGAAATTGTTAAGCAAATAGGCAAAGGCTGGCAGAGTGCAGTGGTTTATGCCTATAATTCCACTTCTTTGGAAGGCCGAGGTGAGAGGATCACTTGAGGCCTCCCAAAGCAGTGGGATTACAGGAATAAATCTATAATCCCAGAAGTTCAATATCAGCCAGGGTAACATGCAAGATGCCATCTATACAAGAAAAAATTTAAAAATTAGATGGGCATGGTGGTGTGCACCTGTACTCCTAACTACTCAGGAGGCTGAGGCAGGAGGATCCCTTGAGCCCAGGAGTTCAAGGCTATAGTGAGCTATGATTGCACCACTGTACTCCAAACTGGGTAGCAGAGTGAGAACCTGTCTCCAAAAACAAACAAACAAACAAACCAATAACGGAGGCAAAGGCAAAATGCATGTCTTGTAGATTGTGTTTGTTTTTCTTGGCTTGAGAAGGTATGAAACATGGCATAAACTTTTCAAAGGTGGCCGGCCCCAGAGAACCATGGCTCCTGGTATTAATATATTTGTGTAGTCTCCTTCTACATCGCATCTAGGCAGACGATACATAACCAATGAAATGCACTAAAAGTGACTCAATGTGACTTTAAGAGTGGATCATAAGAAGCCTAGCAGTTTCCTTCTTGCTCTCTTAGAAGGAGCTCTCTTGGAAAACCAGCCAGCATGCAAGAAGACTCATTATCTGAGACTGCCATACTGTAAGTAAGTCCAAGCTAGCCATAGGTAAAAGCTACATGGGGAGATACAGATGCCCCGTCTGTCTCCTAGCATTCTAACCTTCTCAGCTGAAGCACTAGACACGTGAGAGAAGATACCATCTCAGATATGCAGCCCAGTCAAGCTTTCAGGTGACTAAATTCTGTGCTGCCATCTGAGAAACCCCAAGCAAGATCCACATGCTGAGCAATAGATCAGTCAATTCATAGAATTAATTTTGGGGTGGGTTGTTACATAGCAAGAGAAACTAGAATAATTTCTTATAAAGTCACCAGAGTATAGCAGAGTTCAACCATATTCATGGATTATCATTTATTAGAAAGAATTCCAGATGATTTAAACAATCTTCTGAGTTAAAATATAATGAAATAAAACAAATACATGAATAATCATGCTTCTAATGAATTAGATTCTAACATTTATTATGTATATGGTTTATTTCATCTCTTTCCCTGCTAGAATGTAAGATCTATAAAACTGCTCATTTTTATGAAATTCATAAGGAAAAGTTATGACAGATAATTGGCTTTCTTTGTTGATCTTATGAAAGTGATATAAATTGTTTTGCAATTCATCTTTAATATTGTAATCTGTATTGGGGTATATCTACCTTACAACAATGATAATGTTTTTAAAAGATGACAAAAGTAAAATAGTATAAAATATGTATATTCCAGAGTAGAGCTGGGCATCATATTGTTGGACATCAAGAGAATAAGATCCAGTACTGATATGGAACAATATTATCATTGATTAGTTAATGTAAGTCATTAGAAGCTCATGAATAAAACCAAGATTTTTCTATACTAGAACAGGTCTCTTTAGAGAAACTTACAGACTAAAAATATACTTCATTGTTTTAGCTAAGAGTAAGTACAAATTTTGAAAGTCACAGGAATTATATAGCCTGTCAATAGTGTTAAAAATCCTCAAAAGCTAAAATAATATTCTCTGGAAAAACTTATAAGAATTTGAGCTATACTGGAAAGCTAGTTTTCTTTATGCCTAACTCCCAAACGTTCTTTGAAAGTCACTTTATTCAGTAGTTAAGTATTCTCTTTATTTCACATAACTTTTTCTTTATTTATGATGAGGTAAAAATTGGTAAACTATAACTGAACCGTAATGTCAATAATTCATGTGTCACTTTATTTATGTGGCATCCCATTTGTAAATGTGATGCTTGAAAATCTCCACCTACTCAAAATCCTGAGCATGGTAACCTGATTTGTTTTAGTTTCATGAAATTACACACACAAAACTTTCTAAGTCAGATACTTTCTTTTGTCGTAGTATCAAATTATAATAATTTGACTTTCACACATCTTTCTCCATATTTTAAGGTCTCCAATCCTAATAGAATATTATGATATATCAAATTTGTTATTTTATTTACAGCACAGTGAGACTCTTTATTGTATATTTATACTCATTAAATCTATTCTCAGAATTTGCAAGTATAAATTATAGAATGTCAGTATGTAATTAGATGTAAGTACTTCTTTCACTAATGCAAATAACAAAATATGCCTAGACAGTTAAAGATGTAAAACTGAGCTATTGAATCTAGTAATTTGATAACATATTAATTTAATTATTACTAAGGTTATTTTCGTTGTTATTAAATGAAAGAACTGCTAGAAATGGAGATCAATTGTTACAAAAAGATGAGATGGTACTTAGCCAGAAGGTTCTCCTGGAAGACTTGGTGCATCTTGGTGGGTATATCTGGTATAGATAGGTACAGGATAGAAGTCAGCACAAGCAACAAATCCCAGAGAAAGAGGAAAAAAATAGTATATCATGATCTTTGATCTTCCATGCCAGCTGGGAGGTGAATGCAACCTACATGTATAAGCATAAAATACAGAGACTTTATGAGCTGACATAGCCTAGAATTCTCACTTTCTAAATATAGTCCAAACACTATATATTTGCTTTTCGTGCTATACAGTGTTTCGCATTCGTTAAACTTTTTTTCTTACATATTCATTACATCTTGCTGAGAGAGGTGTTTTTTTTTTTTTTTTGTATTTTGAAGGTGGCAATTTTGTTATTTAGCAATGATATACACAACTAATTACATAAAAATTTTAAGGCTTTCTTTCCCTGAGATAGTTATTTTACACTGTTATTACACTTAGGTTATCTTCTCACAACTGCTCTTCAAGGAATGCATTATCTTTCTTGTAAAGACTCCTATTTGGTGAGGTGAAGTTCCCTCAGCCAATGCATTAGCAGAACCATTTTCTAAACCCACATTTTTCTAGCTAATGTTTAATGCTTTTTGCAGTCCAGAATGATACAAAAATTACTTTGTTTCCCCAAAGCCAAGAATATGTGTACTTTCAAGTAATATATTCTTTTCTGTATATAAAAGTTGTGTAACAAACACCATCATTACAAAGGGAATTCATCTGCAATTTCATTTTTGTTTTTTCCTCCAGTGGTGGTTATGGATTCCTTCTATTTTATTTTTAATTTTTCATTGCTTATGCATTGCAAAATGGCTGAGTAGGCAGTTACACATCAGTGAAATTGTATGTCTTAGAAGAGATCAGATCTGTAAGCTTAACATCAGTAATACCATGCTCCGATCTTAGTGGTGTTATTTTTGCACCAAAAATCATTACACATATTTTTGACTATCGTAGGATGACTGAGTTTGAATGGCCCTTGCAAAAATGTATCTTTGGATTTCCAGGTATTTTTCTATATTTGTCTAAATATAGAAATAAAATATATTTATATTTTATAAATAAATATATAGAAAACAAATATATTTTCTAAATATAGAATTTTTTCTATATTTTCTATAGTCCTTTCTGTTTGTTTCTTTCCTTTTCCCTGTCCATTTTATTTCATTTTGTATTTTTTCACAGAATTGTTATCATTTTATAAATACGTTAACTGATCATATTTAAAATAACATATTGTTTCATTTAAAATTCTGAAGATTGGAACTATAACACTAAAATACCAAATGATAGAGTTTTGGTTTCAGATGTCTTCCTTTATGTCCTCTTCAAAGCACAACATATGTGGTTGTCCAATCTACAAAACTATGAATTGTAAAAAAAATAAAAATAAAAAAATATGTTTTTGTTTTTGTTCGTCTCTGTTTGTGTGTACTCATATGGGCATGAATAAATGCTCAGAAAACTACCTTTATCAATCCCTACATTTATATATACTAACAGGTGCTTGTAAATGTTTCTGCATAAAAATATAATTTATCTCCTCTGACCATTCAAAAGTTCTAATTTGAACAATTTAAAGAGGATTCCGAGAATAGCTAAATATTTAATCCTTTCAGTACACAAGAAGAATAGCTAATTGAGGCAGAGAAATGTCAGAATAAAACTTATAGGAAAATACAACCTTTCAGCTAGTACCACATTAAAAATTAAAAAAAAAAAAATCCTAGATTTTACTCAAGCATTGTGTTCTTGGTATTATATTCAGCATTAGTTGCACCATCTACGTTAAAATTAATTAATTTTTTATGATAACAATTTGTTAATAGCACTTATGAGTCAAAAATTATGCTATTAGGTTGGTGCAAAAGTAGTTGTCATTGAAAGTAATGGCAAAAACAGCAATTACCTTTGCACCAAATGAATAAACAAAAGTCAATGCCTCTTTTCTTTTGAAGTTATTTGCCAACAGGAGGTTAAAAAACACATGCAAATGGGAAAACTAAGCCAACTAACCACTATATTTAAATTACTATATTTAAATAACCACTCTATTTATCTTTAGTCTGAATAGATGCTTTTTAATTACTGCTAAATATTTAAGATGATTTTGCAGCCCCCAGAAGATTTAGTCTGAATAAATTTAATTTCTTTAAAGTCTCCTCCAGTTACAGGCAAATACAGTAAGAAGCCCCATAGGTATGGCAGTAATGTAGTCATAAAGGCAGACACATTTAAATGAGTAGTTGCAAGGAAGTCTTCCCTGAAAGAGGAGAAAAAAGCTATATGGTTGGAGATGCAAGAAGCAAACATGAAACACACATTTGAAACATTTAAGATGACTGTGAAAAAGTTCTATGTTCATTTGTTAAAGAATGTGCTAGGGCAGACTAAAGCATGTGAATAGTTCTTTCACAGGTCACAGCATCCATTCAGCCCATGGACATTGTTATTACCCGGCAGGAATAGATGGGCCTAATTAATATTCTGAACATACCTGAGAGAACATTCTTAAGAAAATCATCCTCTGGAGGTTTGGAAATTTAAAAAAAGAAAGGAAGAAAAATATGAAGAGAAAAGAAAGTAGGAAGAAAGACAGAGAAAGGGAGAAAGAAAAGAGAAGAAGAGAAAAGAAAAGAAAAGAAAAAAGAAAAGAAAACAAAGAAAAGAAAAGGAAGGAAGGAAGGAACTTAACAGTAAGTATTAATAATTGGATCAAGATAACAAAGTCAACGGCTCTCGATGTTTAACACTAGCTGTGAACAGGACTTTTGTTTATGTACATTTCTTAGTGTAAAGGGCTGTCCTTTGTGAATTAAAGTTGAACAGTAGTTTAAATTTACTAGTAATTATATTCTTGACATTTCATTGAACAGGCAAAAATCAGCTACAGAACGTTTGTAATAGTAAACTTACAAATTCATATTGTAATGAATAATGAAGCAATTTATTAGACACATATTAATATAAAATGTATGCACTGAAAATGCAATATCAGAACACATGTAGCATTTAAAGGAAAAATGGAAATGCCATTGGAGAAACAACCACCTACAATGAAAATTTTAAATATTTCAAAATGTTTTCTAAATTGTTAAATATTAATTTCAGTATATTATTAAATCCACATTTCTCATATGCACCTAGCATATAGTCAGCAATGAACTTCTCAATTTTTTTATTTTGAATTTATAATAGAATATCATTTATGCAAGATTATAATTGTGATTATAAAATATCACTGTTATTAATAGTGAGAAATACTTGACTCAAAATAGGAGTCGAGATGCATACATATATACACATATTGATGAAAGAAAAGGATAATACTATAAAATATTTTTATACAATAAGATGAAAGTACTTACTGAAGAAATTCATTGTTAGAGTTTCTATTCTATTTAAATACTTGCATTTAACAAACTGATTCATTCTGAAATGGGAGTCAAGTGTTAAGTGCCCAAACCCAATACAGTACATATAAAACAAAATCCCTATTGAAATGAATGGAGCCATTCATTTCCAACACACAAAAAGCTGCACTTCCTTTGTCATGCTTCTCTAAAGCCCCTTGATAGCATTATTCCTTTTTATGGTGCTTTAGTTATAGATGTTTCTCTGCTCAAAAATCACACACACACACACAAAAAAAACGACAAGTAGCAAATACCTAACTATGTAACAGATGTATAAGTGTTCCCTGGGATAAATAGATGATGGACAATTAACTATCATCATATCCCTGTCTCTGTTTCTACTGGCTCCTGTAGTGTACACCTGTGGCTTATTAGGAATATAATCAAAAGTGGTAACATAAATTCCAGGTTCAAAGGTAGCCCAGGAAAATCTGCTTTCTTATTCCTTGAGTGTTTCTTATAAAAAGAACAATAAACAGTGTAGAAAAAAAGCGGTGTATGAATGTCTTTCATCTTTGTCTGGTTATAAGTATATTCAAATTGACTAATCAAAGGAGGATTTGACACTACTTCAAATGGTGCTAAATGCAATTGATGGTTTATTTTGCATCCTGATTCTAACAAACCAAACCAACTGTTAAAAATTTTATGAAAAAATCTAAGAAATTTGAATACTGATTAGATTTTTCATGGCACTGGGGAATCATTACTTTTTTCATGATTTTGAGACACACATGGTCGAGTATTCATGGGTAAAATAGTGTGCTTGCCAGAATTTTCTTCAAAATAGTTGGAATAGTGAGTGGGAAGTGGAGGAAAGTATTGTGTTGATTCAAAAATTTGTCCAAAACTTCTTTGATATTCCTCTTTTCAACAAGATGAGTCTGATTCCTCTCTTCTTGAATGTGAGCAATGTTTAGTGACATACTCCTAATAAATAGAATGTGGCAGAAGTGACAATGTGTGATTCCCAACACTAAGTCCTTAAAAATCATGGTGCCTTTCTCTTTGTTTCCTCTTTTATCTATCTTGCTCTGTGGGATAACAGTGGGCATGTATAGCATGAGGACATTCCAGTAGCCCTATGTTGTAAGGAACTGAGTCAGCCTGCCAACAACCACTGAAAAACTGAGGCCTCCTGCTGACAGCCATGTGAAAGAAACATATTGGAAGTGGATCCTTCAGGCCTGGTCATACTGGAGCCCAAGCCAACATCTTGACTGCAGCCCAAGCCAACATCTTGACTGCAGCCGCATGAGTGACTTAGCCAGAACCACACAGCTGGAATATTTCTGACCCACATATGTTTATTGCTTTAAGCTACTAAGTTTATTCCCTCTTCCCTTCCTTCCCTTGCCTTCCTCCCGACTTTTCTCCTTCCCTCCCTCCCTCCATCCCTCCCTTCCTCCCTTCCTTCCTTCCTCTTTCTTCCTTTCTTTGAATGAAAATATGAAGTGTTATCATATTTTACCTGCATTTATGTATATTTGAATAATTCCATAGTAAAACTTTTAAAAATTCACTTGTATTTTTTCTTTATTTTCTAAGGATTTAAATAACTATTAATAATTTAGTTAAAATTAATTTTCTTTAAAAGGAGTCCTTGACCTCTTTACAATTTTTCCCCAATAATATTTACATGCATTTGAATTTTCCTCAGTCATCCAGGAAGTTTCCAAAAACTAAATCTTAGTATAAAGGTCACACTAACAAAAACATGTAGGATTATAAAATAGATGACACTAAAAAGAACCTGGAGAAGTGATTTTGCTATCTCTCCACACCATAATATTTATCATTTTCCCACAAATAAACACATTCTGTGAGTAAGACTGTTTTCTTGGCAAGCACAGCTTCCAGATAAAACCCTTGTGCTCACTTTAGCAAAAAACAAACAAAAAAAACTACAAATATGAAAAACTATTAGCTCTAAAGATTGTACATAGTAGCCTTGAACAAAGTGTTAAATGAAATTGAAATACATTTTATTCTTAAGGAAAACAAAGATTTTGTTTTTTAACTTTCTCATATACTGAATTCCAAAGGAATTAATTTTTAAAATTTTGAGTCTTTGGTGCTTGAAAATACAAATTCTACATATCGTATTATATAGAAAATATATGTAAATACTTTTTGCTGTGAACTATAATTAAACATTGATAAAGGAAAATACTGTGTATTAAGCACATATGTTCCATGCATATATTGAGTTCTATTTTCCCATAAGTTACCCCTTTTTTTTTTTACACATGTAGAGAGAAAGAAATTTTAGAGAGGCAAATTCTCTTGTTTAGAATTACGCAGTAAGACATTAGTGGTTTCTGACTTAAGGTTTGAATTTGCCTGAGTCTAATTCCCCAAATCATATGGAGCACCACTGTGTGCTTAGCACAGTGCCCTGTTGTATGTGGATAGAAAAAAAGGATGACAACATAGCCTCTGCACTCAACACACAATTTAAATTTTGAGAAAATAAAACACTAAATGAGAAATATTGGCCAGACACAATGGTTCATACCTGTAATCGCAGCACTTTGGGAAGCCAAGGTTGGCAGATCACTTGAGGTCAGGAGTTGGAGACAAGCCTGGCCAGCATGTTGAAACTCCATCTCTACTAAAAATACAAAAAAAAAAAACCCAACATTAATTGGGTGTGGCAGTGCATGCCTGTAGTCCCAGCTAATCGGGAGGCTGAGACAGGAGAATCACTTGAACTGGGGAGGCAGAGGATGTAGTGAACCGATATCATGCCATTGCACTCCAGCCCAGGGGACAGAGTGAGACTGTCTCAAAAAATAAATAAATAAATAAATAAATAAAGGCACAAAAATATTAGTGGTATATTCCATGGGACATTTGCAGTTGATGAAAATCTACAAAGCTTAGAGATATGTGTGGTTAGTAGCAGTTGGAGAAGTTTTCACAGAAGAGGTGAGATTTAGGTAAGCTTTGAAAAATTGGTAATATTCAGATATACAGAAATAACAAAATGGATATGTTTGGTTGACTCTATCTTCATTCCCAGCCGACTTTCAGTTAGAGAAAGTTCACAGAAGAATTCTGAATGATGGCATGGAAGTGAAAGTCAGCTGTGTGATTCCTGAGAAGCCTTTTGCTCTCCTGATACAGCCCCCCTACCCATTGTTTTCGTTTCTTCTTGTTGGAATGCATATGTGATGCTTGGAGACTGCCAAGAGAACATCTGAAGCCTAGGGATCAGTTCACTATGTCACAACCAGCACCAGCAACTGCTGTTCTCCAGACTTCTCATTATACACAAATCCTTATTTGTTTAAGACTCCCTATCTGGGTAGTTTATTACATATGGAATGAAGTTTCCTAATAGATAGGGGAAAACATACAATATTGCAAATAAGAGAAATACAACAGAAAATGCACTCGTCTTGGGAGTAAGAAAATTTAAGCTTCCGTAACTGGTAATACTTAAATATAAGTTAGTCTGATACCAAAGTATAGCCTTTGACCAATAAATCATGATGAGTGCCTGAGACAATCAAGGTCATTGCTTCTTTTATGGTTCCACATTTTAATCTTCTAAGTATAGGGGTAGCTGAGATCATTCACTAAAAAATAGGGTAAAATGAAGATTATGAAATTGTGTGGGGAGAAAAATTTCTGAATAACCTATAGGGGAATATGAATAGAACCCCTATGAAATGAAACAAAGGAGTAACTTGGAAGTTAGTAAACTAGTCTTTATTACATTTGGGAAGTTCTGTGCTCAACTGTGGTGATTTGTTTTAAATTAGGTTGTGTGAATTTTCTTATTTTTGATATATTTGGATAGATGTCAATATTAAATTTAGTTTTAAATGAGGTGTTTTAAAAAATGATTTGGGCTTTCTAGTTTAAGAGACTGACAATGCCAGTACCTGTGGCTGAAATGAAGCTGTCTGAAACAAGTGTATGTTTTGGAAGGAAAGTAGTAATTTCCCTGAGGGATACATGGAGTATGAGCTTCCTTTACAAAGACTTGTCTTACAAGCTGCTGAGAACAGGGACAGAGACAAGGCCAGTGAGTCATGAATAGAGTACCACATTTAGAAATAATCAGCAAAAGAAATAAAATCTATAAAAATGGATGATTTAACAAAACTGTTAAGCTAAAATTGTAGGTATCAAGAACAAAAACGTCAGCTTCCA
The DNA here is from genome assembly GCF_009761245.1 of Sapajus apella. Classification (NCBI taxonomy): domain Eukaryota; kingdom Metazoa; phylum Chordata; class Mammalia; order Primates; family Cebidae; genus Sapajus; species Sapajus apella. The sequence goes on along the minus strand of NW_022436944.1, from coordinate 19,949,466 downwards.
TAATGGGAAGGTAGCAGCCTACAAAAAGAAAAACAAGAAGAGAGAGAAGATAGTTACAAAAGTGAAGTATCAAGAAAGTTATGGTAGACAGGTTTGGAATTCAGGAAATCAACAAAGTGTAAGGTTGGGATTCTGGAAAGACTGTGTAAAAATGCTCTGGTGAGAAGTTCTGGTAGTGCTGAGGTGGTAAAGAGCTTGGATTCCAGGAGATGGGTAATAAAGGGAAGGAGAGAAAATAGAGAATGCGTAGCAGAAGGGGTGTGAATGAAAATTTCTAGCTCTGTTCCAGATAAAGAGCTGATGCTTAAAATGCATGTGAGAGACTGATGTGAAGTTTTAGGAGAGTGGAAGATGTTTTATTGTTATCTTGATAGCCTTTGGAGAATACAAATGATGGAAACATAAACCTTTTTGGGCTTAACAGTTTAAAATAATGTATTTTAAATCCTTTGTTTTGTTATATTCTAATAATTGCTTTTAAACTTTTTTAAAAAATTGTGTGAACATGTTGAGTTGTACAAACATTATAAAAATTAGTTTCTCCATTTTTTAACAATTGACTTAAATGTGGTAACGCATAAAAAGTTGCAAGTATTCAGCTCTTAATGAAAAAGTTTCTTTCTACTTTTGAAAATCAAAAAGTTTGTCTAATATGTTTAGACAGAAAAATGCCTTTTGTTCAGGGAAAAACTTTAAGTGAATTTTGCTTATGCTTTTGTATCCATTTTATAAAATATAATTACTCCTTGCTCTATACACTTTAATCATTATTGTATGGCTTCAGAAAGCTACAAGCTTAGGTCTTATTATCGTGGCTCCCCACAAAATTGTCTTTATAGAATGATATAAAACAATTTAGAATAATTTTAAAATTATGCTATTACTTTTATCTAGTGGCTATGTAGAAAATGTGAACAAAATATCTACATTAAATATTAAAATAAAAAAATGACTAAGAAAGGATGACATGCCTTATGTTATTCACTTTCTTATATTTATGTGATTTATTATTTTTATGAGGGTCATGCTAAAAAAACAACAAATAAAATAAAAAAGTAAAATCATAAAAACATTGGTAGAACTTGGATGTTTTAGATTTGAGTTTCCTAAGACAAAATAAAGAGACATAATCTCTTTTTGTGAAATGAGACTTCTATAAGCCATCACGTTTCTTGTTTCCTCTTGGCTCTCAAGAAGCTCAAAATAATATTTTGCTCAAATAAACTTAAATAAACTAGCTTCTTCCGGTATAATAATAATTATTCTTTTTTATATTTATCTTTAGTACTTGGACTTTCTATTGTTTTGTAGAACTTATCAGTTTTACATTCCATCATATGTGTTTTTAATGTCATCAATTTTCTTATGGTTTTTTAGAAGTAGGCAGAACACAGATAATAAATAATAGATTATGTCCTTATCAAATCCCACTAAAGGTCAATAAATAAATGCATTTTAGGAAAAATAGTAAGATAAATGAAAAAAACATCAACTTGCCTTAACTTAAAAGTGCAGGTTAATAAAATCATAAATATTGAAAATCAGCTTTATTAATGTAATTTTTATCACCATTAAAATAATCAATAAACAAGCGGACAATAGAATAAACTACTAACTTGATGTATTCTAGAATTTACAGGATATAAAATAAAAATTAATAATATTGATTAAGCATAGCAAAAATTTCCCTGGTCTGGGAAACCTGAAATCCACCTCTTACCCTGACTAGGCCATTGACAATTTAGCTGAACTTGACCAAGTATTAACCTTTTGGTACTTCAGTTGTCTCTCTATTTGACTTACTAATCAGTAAGCCTCTTCCAACTGTAAAATTTATTTCCTAGAATGTTTTTTGAAGGCTTTATATTTTAGATGCATTGTTTATTTTCTGTTTTGTCTCAATTTACTTGTTATAATAATGGATTGAAGGAGGCAAAAATTAAATATAAAACTACATAGGAATAAAAGAACATAGATTTCTCTGTTTCTGATAATGTTCTTTTGAAAGGGTGTGCTTATCACTGCCACGTGTATACCTATGCAACAATCTTGCATGTTCTTCACATGTACCCCAAAACCTAAAATGCAATAAAATAAATAAATGGGGGAAAAAAAAAGAATGGTTGTGCTTATTACATTTCAGTAAACTTAACTTTTAAATATTTAACTTATAAAAATTTGTAACATTATAATCAACAGTAAGTAATTCTTAAAACCAGTTGCATTTTGTCATAAACGATGGAGACGGGGAGTTTTTTAAGAGCATGTATGATTTTGACATCTTCCAAAGTTGCATTTTGGCTTGGAGAATTATGTGAATAATGTGTCATAAGAACAAAATTTCTTTTAGAATTTCAACACATCTACCCCAGTAGGAATCAGAAAAATAGAGTTCCATAGAAATGAAAACTATACATTTCAGCATAGCCCTTCACTTTTCCTCTCAGTTTCTAAAAATATTTGATTCTAATTTGATTTACATTTGGAGTAATTTGGGAATTAGTTTACTGGATTGTCCATTTCCATTTCAGACGGGCAACAGGAAAACATCTAACAACCACAGACTTAAGGCTGCAAAAAGAACTATAATTGGAAGAAAACCAAGGAATCTGCATCAGCACAATTTCCATTTTGCTTTACCAGCTGCCTTGGCTTCTTGTTTATGTCCTTTTTTAAGTGTTTGAGTGCTTTTTCTCCTTTGCACTTTATAAGCTTTATGTATATTTAGAATAAGTTTGTCTACCTCTAGCAAGTGAATGGAATTCAAAAAAGCAAGACCATTTTGGCCAAATCACCAGAAAGCTGACAAAAATCATCAGTTTTTTTTTATCTCTCTGACACCAGAGAGACTCTAAGGCCTCTCCTCAGTAATGATGTACATCTAATTATAATATCTCATCTTCATTAATATTTTTAACTATCCTCTAACCTATTGATATAGTTGTAAAGAGGCTGATGGGTACTTATATAGAAAAAGAAAATTACTACTTACAAGCACTAAGATTTTAGACCAGTTATTGAAGTAATTGATTTGGTCTCTACAGCTGCAAAATTGATAGTTTCCAAGCGTTAGATTAATTTATGTAACAGTTGTACAAAAGTTCCTCCTGAGTTTTTCTTATTTTTCTGGGGAACATAAATAATGCCAACAGCTTCCGAAAGATGATTGTTTAATAAATTTAACAAAACAAAAATTCAAAGATCAACAAACGTGATTAGTCTGTAGCAAACTAAGAAAAAAAGAGAGAAGATGAAAATTACTAAAATCAGAAATGAAAGTGACACTTTACTATAAATATTACATAAACCAAAATAATGTTAATTGTACACCAACAAATTTAACAACCTTAATAAAATGGACAAATTTCTAGAAACACACAAATTAACAAACTAACTCGAGAACAAGTAGAAAATTTAACAGACATATAACATGTAAAGAGATTAAAGCAGTAATCAAAACTTCTTAAAAAAAAAAAGTCCAAGACCAGACGACTACACTGGTGACTTCTAACAAACACTTCAAGAAAAATTTACACTAACCCCTTCTCAAATTATTGCATATAATAGAAGAGGAAGAGATACTTCCTAATACATTTCATGAGACCAATATTACTGCAATACCAAAGGCAGACAAATGCACCAAAATAAAACTACAAACTAATATTCATTGTGAAGATTGATGAAAAAATCCTCAATAAAATGCTAGCAAACCCAACCCAATAGCATATTAAAAGGATTAAACACCATGACCAAATGGGACTTATCCTGGAAATGCAAAGATGGTTCAACATAAGAAAATAATACATCATACAGATAAAACAACAACAAAAAATATGATCATCTCAATAGACACAGAAAAGTCATCTGAAAAATTGTAATACACTTTCATGATAAAAGTATTCAGCAAACTAGGCATAGAAGGGAATTTTTCAACACTGTGAAAAAATAACAGCTAGCATTATACTCAATAGTGAAAGGCAAAAAGCTTTTCCTCTAAAATCAAAAACAAGAAAAAGATGCCTGATTTTTGCCACCACTATTAAACACTGTGCTGGAAGATCTGGCCAGATGACTTAGAAAATAAAAATAATAATATCCAAACTTGCCCCACTCAGTTGTAGGACTGGAGCATTCTGCGTTGGGTCTGGAGATCACCCTATCCCTGCCTACCATGGCCAGACCCAAAACACAACACCAGGAGCCCTGAGGATAGGTCCACCTAACCTGGTTGTCTCATCTCCTCACCCTAGTGCTAGTGCACACTATCTAAGGGCCTGGGAACCATGGTACCTAGTGCACAACAATTGGCACCAAAGCACTCCTCCCAGGATCTAAAGGTTGGGTTCATTTGACCTGCTGTTACCACCACAGTGGGTACCCACCTAGATATTCTGCTTGTGGAGCTGCAGACTGGTCCACATTGCCCATCACAACAACTACCATCAACATGAACCACTTGAAACCCAGAGGCTAGTCCCACTGCTGCTACTGCTATCAACCAAACCATGCCCACTTCCCAGGACACTAAGAACTTGCACACTCACCCACCCCTCTGCTGCCACTTCCAGCCCCTGAGAAAGCCACCTGGAACTTCATGAATTGGCCTATCTGAACCCGCTAACACCAGTGACAGTGTATACTTTCCTGGGACCCAAACAGGCATACTTGGTCCACCACTACTACCACTGAGACATGAGGACAAGCAGACCTGGTATCTTCACTCCAAGAGAAGCTTCACTACAATCTCCACTAACAACCCCACTCAAAGCCATTGAGGAAATCATAGAGATCACTGACACAGTTTACAGCCAAATAAATCACATGAAGACTACACTACTGCATGCATTCAGAATCACAGCCAAAGTGACCTATTTACCCAACACTACAGATAGATCTTCAGATAAAAGTTCTCCCCTACAGTAAAAGCAAATATAAAAAATTGAAAAAAAAATAGCCATTACACAAGCTGTACATATATCATCATAAGAATACAAGAAACATGACAAAACAAGGAAATATAACACATCCAAAGGGACACGATAATTCTTCAGCAAGAAATTTCAATCAAAAAGAGAGTCATGCAATCCTGAATAAATCATTCAAAATAGGGAAATGTAAAAATCTCAGACACAAGACAATGAAGATAAAAAATAAAAAGAGATCAGAAAAATAATCCAAGATACAAATGAGAAACTTACGTAAAAGATACTATATAAAACAACCAAAAAGAAATTCTGGAATTAGATAATTCATTAAATGAAATATAAAATACATTTGTAAGCTTCAGCAATCGACCAGAACAAGCAAAAGAAAGAATTTCAGAATTTAAAGACAGGTCTTTTGAAATAACCCAATCAGCCACATATAAAGAAAAAATAATGAAAAAGAATGAACAAAACCTATATTACATATGAGACACTATAAAGCAACCAAATATTCAGTGTCCCTGAAGGTAAAGAGAAAACAAAAAGTTTAGAAAAGCTATTTGACAAAATAGTAGCTGAAAACTTGCCAATCTATCAAGAGATTTAGGCTTCCAGATGCAGAGATCTGATAGATCTTCAAACAGATACATGCAAAAAAGTCTTCTGCACAGCACATTGTAGTCAAACTATCAAAAGTCAAAGACAAAGTGAAAATTCTGAAAACAGCAAGTGAAAAGTATCTAGTCACTTATAAGGGGACCCTCATCAGACAACAGTGTATTTCTCAGCAGAATTCTTATAGGCCAACCAGGAGAGAATGAAATAATATATTCAAAGTGTTGAAAAAAAAATATTACCAGGTGAAGATAATAAACTCTAAGTTGAGTGGAGGATTCAGGAGGCAATCTTGTTCTATTTCATTTGTTACATATGTCATTAAATTACATTGAAAGTAATGGTAAAAGCTACAATTACTTTTGCACCAACCTAATATTTGTGTTTGTAAAGAATCTGGATGTCCTTGCCTAGTCCGTTATACCATCGTTTTTAAAGGCTGGTGATAGCTATATTGTCAAAAGAGACAAAGCAAAATATTATCAGCTCTACTAACACAAAGATTTGCCACAAAGTTCTGAGAAAGACTGAGGTCCCTATATTGAGTATGAAATAGACTGCCAAGTGTGTGGGTGGCAATAATATGGGTTGGAGAAAGGCACAAAGAAGAATGCAGCATTATCAGAGCCTGTGGGTAGAGCTTAAGGGGTTCTGTGGGGAGGGTGTTTCTAGAGACAGGATGTCATTTTGTAATTTTGGGAGGTATAATTTTAAACTGCCCTCCCAGGATATGGACTAATGATCAGGGAATCATGAGAAATTCTGTGTTTACCAAGTCTCCATATTTTCACTGTTACACACTTTTATATTGTTTTAATATTATAGATTCTTAAATCCCAATTTTTTTCATTATTTTCCATATATATGACTTTCATCCATTTTTCTGGACAAGTTATGATGGGTGGATAAAATATCTATTACAAATTATTTTTATATCCCAGCACCTGCCACAATGACTGGGATATGATTATTATCCAAAACATATTTATGAACCATTATTAAATATTAGATAGTTGTCTTGAACACATTCTTTTCTTAAGAATTGATTTCCAAACATATTACTAGTCCACAAATTGATAATGACTGTGCATGCATACAGAATGTTCAGTTGATGCTACATTTCAAAGTTGTGCTTTCTTTTTCTTGAAGGAAATTGTTTAAAACAATACAGCTAAATAAAGAGATAAAATTTCATTTTTATTACTGCCATGGCTTATGCTTTAAAACACAAACTGGGCCAAGGCTGAAAAATATTGCATGAAGCCATTATAGAATATAAGTAAAGTTCAAAAATGAAGAGGCACTATTTTAGTTGTTGTATAATATGATTTAAGTGTGTAGCTAGTTAATAGTTATTGGAAGTGCGAGAAGGGAAACGAGTTATAGGGACACTTCAAAGAAGACACCTGAGGCTTAAAAGATTGGTATGTATAATATAAAACTGCAGAACTGGCAGAGCATTCCAGGTGAGTGAATGAGCAAAAGTTCTAAAGAAGTAATATATGTATAATGCATGCTTAGAAAATAGGGCATAACAGAACAAATAAAGGATTCCTCAGAAGTCTGTAAATTAGAAACATCCACTTGTTTGATTTCATTATAGCAAAAACGTATGTATCAAGAGATTTTGCATAGGAGGAGACCTTACCCTAATATTCCTTGCTGAGAAATGAGCTGAGGAAACAATGTGACTAGTCAATTCCGACCATTGGGGAAAATAAAGATGGACGGCTTCTTCAATCTTTCTCCTTGTAGGAAGAAAACTTACCAGAGTGGTTGAATGAAGAAGGCAAGTTCTCCTCTTCATTAAAATCTTTCCTCACTGAGTGTGGGTTATGGAGGAGGGGCTGGGCCCAAAAAAAGGACTCACACAGGTGATGGCCACTCCTTCTTCAGGGCCCCAAAGAACCAATGATGGTTTCAGCTGATGTTTGGGGTGTAGTCAGGAGAGAGAAGTGTCCTAAAGGAAGGACACAAAATATCTAAACAACTGGTCTGTGTTAGTCTGTTTTGCATTGCTTTATAAAGAAATACCAGAGGCTGAGTAATTTATAAAGAGATTTACTTGGCTCATGGCATTTCACGCTACACAAGAAGCATGACACCAGCATCTGTGTCTGGTCAGCATCTCAGGAAGATATTACTCATAGTGAAAGACAAAGCGGGAGCAAGTGTGTCACATGGCGAGAGAGGGAGCAAGAGAGAAGGTGGGAGAGGGCAGCCTCTTTAAACAATCAGCTTTTGCATAAACTAAGAGTGAGAACTCACTCATTACTTCATGGGGAGAACCAAGCTGTTCTTGAGGGACCTGCCCCCATGACCCTAACACCTCTTACCCGGCCCCACCTTCAACACTGGGGATCACATTTCATTATGGCATTTGGAGAAGACAACCAAACCACAGCACAGGCAAGCAAGAAAGCCAGTGTTACGGGATGAGCTGTGTTCCTCAAAACTTATGTTTTGAAGTCCTAACCCCTTGTAACTCAGAATATAACTGGATTTTAAAATAGAGTATTTAAAGAGGTAATTAAGTTAAAATAAGGTCATGAGGGTGGATCCTAACCCAATATGACTGGTATCCTTTTAAGAAGAGAAAATTAGGACTAACATACAGACAGAGGGAAGACTATATGAAGACAGAGACAGAAGCTAGCCATCGATAAGCCAAGGAAAGAGACCTTAGAAGACATCAACCCTATTGACACCTTAATCTTTCACTTCTAGCCTTTATTACTGGAGGAAAAAAATGTGTGTTGTTAAGATTCTTAGTTGATTGTACTTTGTTATGGTAACCCAAGCAAACTAATACAGCAGGGTCCCAAAAAGGCCTAAGAGTTTCACTAAAGCCATTAGGAGAAAAGGAGATTGGTTGAGCCATGAGATTAATAAGGCCAGGTGTCCCCCAGGAGTGATTTTGTGTATCTGCATTTACTCAAAGATTTTGTGGAACAGTGGCAGATAATTTTCTAAGGGCAAACACTGCTCTTTAAGAAGGGTAAGTTCTAGTGCCTTCTAATGCTGAGTGTATAACTAATAGCAGATATACAACTTTGGAGGCAAAAGTTAGATGGGAGCTAAATTGCTTTCTTTAAGAAAGGAATGAGCTATCAGAGTCTAGAAGACAAATTTTAATGTAGCCAGCCAGACACCTTGGGAGAGATAGGCCAAAGGGAGGAAGGTGAGAAAGAGAAGATGCAGTGCTGAGAGGAGGGGAAGAGAGGTGGGAGGCAATTTCTAGGATTTGCAGTTGACACTGCCCACAGCATTTGTCCTAAGAAATTTCTGTATTTGCCTTGATGTGAGCGGGTTTATTTTTGAGACTACAGAGAAGTATTGAACCAGTTGAAAAGTTTGATGCAGGCAAAAACAGAGTGCTCTAGGGAATGGCTTACAACTGGACCTCCATGGTCAGGATTATCTGAGAAGGAGAAAGGGATTATATGGGAGTTTAATGAGGCATTGGGTTGAACAGATGGTATTGACCTAAATTGTGGTTGTCAATCAAAAAGTGGACTTCATTATGTAAGTAAGTAAGATTCAGACTTGGGCTCTCTAGGTGAGATTCAGACTCTAGCTTTAGATGCTGACAATGTAAACTGAAGAACTGCTTTAAAGAACTCATTTTGCAGTGTGAACCTTACTAGCAGAAGAGTCTTCGTTAACAGAGGCAGTGGAATGCCACTCCTAGAGCAGGTCTCAGAACTCATAGGCTAATGTCATGGGAAATAGCAGTTTCATTAATATAAAACAAATGATTTCCTCTCTTCCCACCTTTCCTGTACTAAAAAATAAAAAGAAACTGAAAAAAGAAAGAAAGAAAACTTTGTACAATGTTGGTAAACAGGCAGTATTGGCAATAGCCCATACAGGGATAAATACCATGTGCTGTTGTTTACTGTAAACCCCTCCACAGCCTTGGGCTAATGGCAGCCTTAGTACATTGGTGCTGTTACCCAGAAATGGCAGCATCCAGCAGAGTAATGGAGGCAAATAAATATTGGCAATGTCTTCCTCCATAGCAGAAACTTCCATGTCCTTCAAAGCAGAAGTGGTCCCAGCAGGAGAATAAGATGACAGGGCAGAGATGACGGAGCAGGGCTAATCTGAGAATGAGACTGTGGTTTACAGTCACAGCATGTGGCTTCATGTGGTGCCTACAGGAAGCGTGAGCTTGCCCTGCCTGTAGAGCCTGGGGGAAAAGGGAGAAATACAAATCCAATCAGGGGAACAACTATGCCCAGTGGGAATTTACTTCAAGAGTGAAACACTCTCTGGGGACTCCTGGAACTGCTTGGGTGGGGTGTATGCCTTGCAAGAGGGTTAGGTCCTGTGTAATGCTTGGGAGGGCTTCCAGTCATTAATGTTAATGCGATCTCATTTGCTTCCATCAGCTGGTGTGGCCTGGGGAAATTTTGGCTCTATTGTGTGTAATGGGGAGCTTCTGCTGACTTTTAAAAGAGGAGTGATGTAATGAAAGTAATGCTTTAGAAAGATTAAATTCAAATTTATGGGGAAAGTGAAATGACTTTAGCAGTAGGAAAACATTAGTTACATTGCTTTAAAAATTGAGAAAATTTCACTATGGTTTTAAACAAAGCTATCCCATTTAACATACTGATTTACATGCATACCTCAAAGAAAAAAAATTCCCCAAACTTTGAAATAACTCACAATTATTTCAAAATTATGGTCCTCAAAATTTCTTTAGCTTGAAGCAAGGCTAACATCACTTGATTTTTAGTTCGTGCTGCCTAACACCTCTTAATAATTATTAACATCTTATTTTCAGGTATATTTTCAACTTCATATTCCCTGAGTTGATTCTGAATCTGTTTACATACAACTTAAAAGGCTTCTCTATGGGCTATATAAGTAGAGGACAAAAAACATTGGTGTAGCCCCTTCTGTTTGGATAGTACAAAACAAAACGATTAGTGACTAAATTATTTAATCATGCCTAAATACTTCCGTATAACTATCGTAGATAAGTTACTAATGCTCTCATTTTCTCATGCTCATTGTACGTAAAATTAGTACTAGATGATCACTCTGTCCTTTTCCACCTTTAAATTACGTGATTTTATAGAAATAACTATATAGTTACTCAAAAAATAACTTTATCTTCTCATGTTGACTAAATCTTCATTGACATTTCTCTCTGTCAAGATTCAAAATGTTCAGAATTTTAATTTAATCTAAGCAAAATTATACCTTCCCTTCAAATTGGCAGACACCAGCCTTAGCTCTTAGAAAACGGAGCAGGAAGGGGGTAAGGAGGAGTAACTTCCACTTAAATGAAAGCTTCACTAAGAAAAATATAATAGTGTCTTCTGAGGAAAATTCATCTGTTCAGAAAGGCACAGCCTCTGCTGCTACACATACTTAACATAATTTATATTATTAAAATTACTATATAAACATATGTACGTAACAAATATATGTACATACACACATACACAAAGAAGTAGAGAAGAAAATAAGTGGTTTAATTAAACTCAAAAGTTTTTTGATAATTAGATCATTTATTTTATTATACTATATTAGAATAATAATGTAGTTTATTCCTAATATTTCTTTACATATTCATTTATATATGTAGAACACAGCTAATGGACCATATTTTACTACTTACTGTAATTTCTATCAGGAATTGTATCAGCTATTATATATTACGCTTGAATATAGATGAGATAAAATATTCAAGCAAATAGTATCTGTACTGTAGTACTGAGAATATGAAGCAAACATGTTGAATAGAAACTTCTGCAAAGTTCCACATTCAATACGAAGTTGAAAGATCAGTTTGTTTCATCCAATACAGCAATTATTTCTGTTTTAAAAATATTGACAAGACTTTCATTCTTAATTTAGACATATCAATGAAAAATTAAGAGCACAAAAATATTAATTCAAAATATTTATGTATAATTATTCTTTGCTCAAATACAAAAATCAAACCTAAACAGCAGAGGATTGTACAGAATCACAGAGCATAATTTTTTTAAATAAGAAAGGAAGAAAAGGGAAAAGGAAAGAAAAAATGAGCAATTATGAAAGATGTGTCTATGAAGAAACTTCACAGAGTGGTGGTATAAAAGAGACAACGACAGCTTAAATAGGTGATAGCATTTATTAAATGAAGAAAATAATTTTGAAGCGATTTCCTGTAATTTACGGTAATGAAGAAAAGGAAGCAAAAGAGTACAGTACTGATATTTAATGAAATCCACTAGAGACTTGGCTTTGTTTATTTAACCTTCACAACTACCTAATGCTGTCAGTATTATATTTACATTTAAAATGAAATACATTAGAAAATTTTATGTGGTAAAAATTCTAGAGAACCACACCTTAGAACCAGGGAGAGACACAGATACATGTGGACATAAGTAAAGAGCAAATTGCTTGTAAATGGTTGAAAGGAATCAAAATCATGGGTAAGATATTTTTTCTCCTATAATATTAAGAGGTATTATAGACAATTAATAGCAAGCAAAGAGGACAATGTTACAAAAGATTTTTTGAAACAACGCTAAGCTATTACTAAAGAGAAAAAATAATTAGCTATCTGGAAAAAGATCATTCAATGGAAAAAGCAGTATTAATTTATTCTTAATGTTTTATATGCTCTTTTTTTATTTTCTCTTTCTTTATTAAAGATATTCTTTAGTCCTCTGGATAATTAAAGGAAAATCAATGCCCACGTGGAAGCCAATAAACCAGATGCAGAGTGTCATGGAATTTAAAAAGAAAACAGAAATTTGAAGAACCACTTCAAAAACCTTTAAACAATATTAATGAAGCAAATGGTTAGAGGCAATTATATCAATAATAGTGGAAGCAGAAACGTAGTCACAGAAAAGTTTATATGGAACATACTGCTTCTCTCTCTCTCTCTCTCTCTCTCTCTCTCACACACACACACACACACACACACACACAGAAAAGTAGAGGAGAAAATAATTTAACTCAAAAGTTTTTCTGATTAGATCATTTATTTTATTACACTATATTAGAGTAACAATCTAGTTTATTCTTACTATTTCTTTACTGATAGTAAGATTTTCTTTTTTATGTTATAAAATTGATTTTTATTTATTTTATGGCAAATATTCTGTAAAACACATAAGCAAAATGTCTATACTTTAATCAGATTAGGCTTGATTGTGCCGTGGCAACAAAAAAAATTTCCTGAACCTCAGGGGCTTGAAATAAACAAACAAAAAAGTTTACTTTTCTCACTCAGGCAATATTACCAATTGTGAGCTGTTGCATTAGTCTGCTTGGACTACCAGAGCAAAATACCACTTGCTGAGTAGCTTAAACAACAGATACTTATTTTCCCACAGTTCTGGAGCTCCAAATCCAAGATATTTTCAGTGTTTGTTTCTGGGAAGACCTCTTATTTGGATTTATAAACAGCTGGCTTCTCATCCTGTCCTTACATGTATGGCCTTTCTTCTGCACAGAGAGAGTCAGAGAGTGATCTGATGTAGTGTCTCTTCCTCATCTAAACTGATACTATCAGATGAGAGTAGCACCTTCATGACCTAATTGAATTACTATCTCTCTATATGCCTAATATCCAAATACAATCACTTTGGGGGTTAACACTTCAACACATGGATTTTGGGGAGATGTAATTCAGACATAATAGTGGTAAAATTAGAACAAGTTTACTATTCATAACGGTTGCTTTGAAAGTCACATAACCATAAGTAACTTCAAAGGTAAAGATACAATCCTATCTATCATGATCCTGAAAAGAGGAAAACTGGAATATTGATAAATATCTCAAATGCCTATTACAACATGTATAATGTTCTATTGCGTTATTGTTTTTATAACTAATCAACAATGCCCTGATCATTATTTTCCCATTACAAATTCCACACAAAAATTCTTAGAAATGAAATAGATATATTAAACAATTTAGAACATTTTTAGCCTTTTATTGTGTATTGACAATTTTCCTTCTGAAAAATTCTGTGGAATCATCCCAAAGCCTTACATTTTTGTAAATATTATGCATTATTATTTAAGAAGAAGAGGAGGAGGACAGGAAGAAAGGAGAAAGCCTTTGCCAAGCATAGTGTTAAAAATATCATTTAATTGATTCAATAAACTTTAAAAAATGTTATTGCTATACAGGCTTATTATTATCTTTTTGCTTGCATATATTTTTGATGATTGGAAAATTTAGTCACTATTTGGTTAATTTTTTTTCTCAGAGAAACATTTGTCATTCAGTAATAGATGGTTTACCTATCCTAAATTATTTATTACTTTGTAAAGGACTCTAAATTCTAATTATATATAAAATACTTTACACACATACTGGCCAAAAATTCCATATAAGGAATTGATATTTAGAAAGACCTTATCTTGACAAGAATCCCAAAGATCAAAGTTAAAAAGTAGATGTAACTTTGCCTTTCGTTGAGGCTATTTTTATCATAAAGACAGGAACTCACATGCCACATCTGAAACAGCATATCTGTAATATCAGAAAGACCACATTTTTCCAAGAATAATATTAGAATCTGACAGCTGGATAAAACATATCTGATCTTCAGCATTGCCTCTTTATCTCTTTATCTCACCAGAGATCTGAATTAAAGGTTAGTGGCCCCTGAAGAAGATATAAGTCCCTTGAATCCACTGAGTGCTGAACTTCCTCCTGGCCCTCCTGAGCCTGGTAGTCTTCAGCTGGATATGAGCTCTTGCCTCAAGCTATTTACACCATGATCAGGCTAGTAATTAGCAAAATGTTTAATATAATATAGAAGCAATTAGGAGGTGATAACATGCAATTAAGATGTGTTTTCAGATTAAAGATTTTATAGTGCTCTTTTTCTTGAAAAGATAAAGTGCCTATCTCAAAATGTCAAACTGCAGTGATTTAATCTGAATTATTTTCAATTAATATGCATGTATGCTAGCGATGTGTTCACCGTTGTTATTGACATTGATAAATTAAGCTCATCCCAGCTGAATTTATCCTTGAGTCACTCTATATTTCCTGAATGTCAGCTCTTCATTCGTATTTTTTTTTTTTTTTTTTTTGCCTACAAGCTGTGCGAGATCTAACTCTAAGTCCCTTGATTCATCCCTGGGATTACAGTGATGTGTCAGTCTAGAGGAACAATAATCTGAAAGGGCATTGTTATAAATAGAGTGTTAGAATGTAATTGTTTGTCATGTCATTTCTCCCCTTTAAATTCCCTTGAGTCCTGTTGAAGTAATTTAGACAGCTAAGATGACAAGAGTCTTGAGACTGTACTTATAGAGTTGTCCAACACATCTTTAGCCTATTCTGCCTTTTGAGACCATCTCATCTATAAAGTAGGAAATGCAAACATCAAATTAGTTTTGACTACAGTGTGGGTTTAATTTGAGAGTTTACACAGGCCACTCTCTGTAAAATAAAATCATTATGTCTCCTAATTCATCTGTACTTGTTGGAACAATGGCTATTAAATGGCATTTAAAATTCATAAAGAAATAGTAACAGCAGTTATTGAAGATAACGTAGGGAAATTAAATATTTAATGTGTGGGGTACATTTTTTGTTAAAGAAAATGTGTAGATGAATAGGTTAAGAGTAAAATATTTTATTTTTAACTAAAAGACCTGGGGAAAGTTATTATTTTATCTCAACATCACTATTAGGAAATTAAGAACAATGTTTCTAATAGTAATTATAGAAGTAATGTATATGTAATATATAGTGATAAAATTAACACGAGTGTTCTATTTCTTTCTAACCAAGCTGCACAGAAATGCTCCAAATTTGAGAATTATTAAGCGCTTCATTTCATAATCAATTTAGCAATTAAAATTGTATTTTTACAAATTGTAAACAAGTGTAATATAAGAAGTTAACAGTTCATAGGGTAATCAATATGTTTTATGCCATGCTAGATTTATACACACATTTATTGGACATAGTAAATAGACATTTTATTTTATTTTACTTTAAGTTCTGGGCTACATATGCAAAACCTGCAGGTTTGTTACATAGGTATACATGTACCATGGTGTTTTGCTGCACCCATCAACCCATCATCAAGGTTTTAAACTGCATGCATTAGGTATTTGTCCTAATGCTCTCCCTCTCCTTGACCCCCCACCGACAGACCCCTGGTGTGTGATGTTCCCCTCCCTGAATAGACATTTATTTTAAATTTGACTGAATTTTTAAAAGTCTATCCAAGTTTACTAAAATGAAGAAAGTAAATGCTTTGAGGAAAATTACTATTTTATAAAGGAAGAATTTAACATTTATTTTCTTGGTAGGCTTTGTGAGTTTGCCATTATTAGTGATTGTGGCCTATGGTCTTTCAAGTGCCTTGTAGCCACCTAGGTAAACTAGAAAATTTTTTCAGGTATGAAAACAAATCATTCAAAATTTGAGTCACATTTTGCCTGAAAAAGAAGTATATTATACTTTATTAATATTTAATATATAACTGACATCCCTGTCTTCATGCTGTCCTGTGTCAAGAGGCTACATAGAGGACCTAATGTTATATACAAGATGCAATGTGCCATAGGGCAAGAGAGCAAGTTCACAGCATTAAAGTATCAATGGAGGATTCGTCAAGGCCTTTGTTTACTTTGGGTATATTTTCATATAGTGTATAGTTAAGTGGCTTTGTGAACTATGTTATTTAGTTTTAATTAAACTAGCCATCAAAAAATTGACAAGTGACTTCATAGGTTTCCTGCAAAGAAAATGCAGCTGAACATACTCATCGTGCAAATTCAAGTGAATTTCAACAAAAATCTTTGCATAATTGGAGAAGAGATTGAAAAATTAGCATTCTGATTTAGTAAGAGAGACCAATAATGCACTTCTTCCATTTGGGACTACTTGTCTTTTAGAAGTATCTGTTTCAGTGGTGGCAGTAAGCAGGTATCAATACAAATTGAACTTAAAACCAGAACTTTAAATAAATATCTACATTTCAAATTATTACACTAGAACATTTAAATCGTAAATCATAACAAATGGCATTACTTCTATCAAATATTGGTAGAAGTGATAGAGCTGGTTATATAATGTTATATACAAGATGCAATGTGCCATAGGGCAAGAGAGCAAGTTCACAGCATTAAAGTATCAATGGAGGATTCGTCAAGGCCTTTGTTTACTTTGTTTACTTTGGGTATATTTTCATATAGTGTATAGTTAAGTGGCTTTGTGAACTATGTTATTTAGTTTTAATTAAATTAAGTATTGGTAGAGTGATAGAGCTGGTAACATTAGTAAGTAAAGTAGATGCTTTAACATTTTGTTTATTCTAGACTCATTTCATTCTAACTTTTGGAGTATGGTATACAGAATGAGTATACATGCACACCAATAGAATATATTAGTACAATTAGAAATATATGCATTAAAACTAAAAATATTCATTTTTTTGCAAGCATTAGGTTAAATCAAGCAAAGTTATCACCTGATCAAAAAAAGGTTGAGACCCCTGTGGTAGACAATGAGTTCTTTGTTACTCAATATACTGAAGTTTATGAAGTGTTAAGTGTGAATGTACGCTGAAACACACAGGTGGGTGTAAAACTTTGAAATGATTCCAAACACTTCTGTACTTTGCTACAGAATGACAAATGTTTTGTTGTAATAAAACTTGGAATCTATGTCCCCTTTCTTTGAGAGGATGACATTAAATTCCATGTGTGAGAACTTAGAGTGAACTCCCTCTTTCCTCAGAAATGTTACATCACACTTTGTCAGATCCCATATGTTAGTTACTGTCCTCAATACACTGGACTTCAAAATACAGATCGATTCAAGAGCTTTAGAGACACTTTGAGATTTTAAACTGTGGCAGGCTACACTATGTCAGCCTTTGAGCGACTCTCAGAAACCTTGCCGTTTGACCCAGATGCTGATTTCTAGCATGGAGAGACCTTATATATCATGAATCTCCACTGTGTTGGAGAACTGCTCTATAAAGGTACACCTCAAACTTCAATTAGACTCTACTTTTCACAGAGGCCTGCTTCCACCCTAATTGAACATCTAGACTTTAATGATTTTGGAACTCACTCACTTTGTGGTTAATGTGCCTCTTTTATTAAGTGTATTCCTTGTGAGGTTTGTTATCATTATTTTCTCCCTCTTTAAGCATTGTGAATGCAAGAAAAAATTATTTATATGACAATAAACTGTGTGATTTGTGAAATCATATTTGATCATCTCCTTACTGTAACCATACAAAGCAACAACTTAATTAAACGTTAAGATATCATACTAAGTACAGGATAAAATATATGTAGGGGTTTTTGCCTTAAAAGGATAATAGTGCAAAATTCCCATATGTTTGCCCCAAAATGATTTAAAAGGAGCATATAATGGAGAAGTCAGTAGAATACATGGTAAAATTATGTGTTAGAAAAAAAGCCTGATACTTATCCTGTGATAGAAACTAAACACTTACTTTTCTGTGTAATTGTAAGTAATTATTTACAGGTATGAAATACCTTTATGTCATAAACATAAAAGTGTAAACACATGCAGTTGAACGCCATGCAGTTGGCATCTTTGTGGGTCAAAAGATGCCATATATTGGCGATTTGGGTGCTTCAAACATTACAGCAAAATTAATCTTGATTTTATGCAGCTCCCATTACTTTCTAAATCTACCGATGCCTAAAGCAATGCCTGGTTCATGGTAGCTGTGCATGCAGCAAATATCTGTTGAGTAAACACTATTATTAGCACAGCATTTCTCACCCATTATTGCCCAGTCATGACAATAACCATCTCCCCACTCTCAACCTCTTTCTTAAAGAATTTATTCCTTGCTGACCACAGCTCATTGGCAAATAATATGTCAGGCCAATCTAATTCTCTCTCCCTAAAATGAAAAACTGGAAATCCAGAGTAGGCAGAGACAAAACATTTAAATAAGCTTGCTAAGGTGTCTTGGGGCCCGGAACAGGCCAAAGCTGTGAGGTACCTGGTAAATACAGAGCATTAGGATGACTAAATGTGCTTCTGTAAATGTCACTTAGCATTCTGATGAATAGTTACCTGGGCAAACCAATTCACATAGACATTAGGTTCCTGATTTGCACTGGGCAACTGGAAGTCCAGAGACAGAGAACAGATATTATAAATCTGGCTATTTGTTTTTTAAATTTCAATGAATGATGTTCTGCTATAAGGACAAATTTCTACATGGCTAACCAAATCAGACACAATATCTAGAAATTTTATTGAATTGTTTTTCTGGTTTCAGAATTTTTCTCAAATGGTTTTTACTTCCCAAGGAAATGTGAATAAACACTGTGTTCAATACTCGATAAATCTCATTTTTCAGTGTTTTCTGATACTACAGTGTACTTAGGGTAGTCTTAGAAAGATTAATCAACAAATCATGTTGGCAAAATAATAAATAATGATCTGTGTGGATGATATTACTTATGTAGATTTACTTACAAATCAAAGTTATTCAAAATAACTAATATTAAATTTTTTAATGTTTAAACTTTGTGAATTAGATAAAATAATCTCTTGAAAGCAATCAGATCAAGGAATTTTTATTTTGGAATGTTACTTTATTTTTTAAGTTGGCAAAATAAAGTATTTTTAAGTATATTAATGTCAATAAAACATAAATCTTTTATCTATATGTCTACAAACATGAATGCTTTATCTATAAATCATTTCATACATTTAGAAGGGTTTATTTCATACAGGGGTCTCAATAAAATATGCTTTTTCATATTATTATAAAACAAGAAAACTTGTTTTATGACTAAGTTTTAAAAAATATCCTACCGTTTGTTTTAAATAGTCTAAACATATGATATTATAGGAAAAATGCTATTATTTCATCAGAGAAATAACATCCATTGAATACTAAAACCAAAATTTCTAATATTTGTATAATTTAGAGTTAATTTTTCAACCACTCCCCTTTCGGGACATGATCATATAAAAAATACTCATCTCTTAATTAGTATTCTAAATTTTATCAAAATTGTAAATAATTTGCTGGTATTCAGAATAAGCTAATGATTCTAATCTTATGTTTATTTGTTTTTAATTGGTCATAAGAAATTAAGATGCCTCTGCATTAGTCAATGTTTGTACGCTATTGTGGTCACATATAAATATCTGAAAATAAATACTCACCTTGAAAAATGTATTCCTCTCTCTTAATCTCTCTGCCTCTCTCTCTCTCTATATATATATGTGTGTGTGTGTGTGTGTGTGTGTGTGTGTGTGTGTATTATATCTATATATTGTATATAGATATATAATTGTCTCGTACACTCTCTATATATATATATGTGAATGTGGTTTGTCATACACACACACATACACACATATGCGTGTGTGTATGACAAACTGCATGCTCATTTTCTTTATATATAGAGAGAAATAAATTATATATATATATCTTATAAACATTGAAAACATAAAGGATATAATATGTGTAATATAAATTTGAGAACATGCAGGTTTTTTAGCTTACGAAATATTTCAGTTCATCAGTAACAAAGCTAAGAATCTGCAATGGAGTCTTTTAAAATCTTCCTGATCAAATTTAATTTTCTGGTGATATAAAGGATCTATTTACATTCCCAACACTTTAAGGAAAGTTGTAAATAACAACTGTACAGCTTAGTTACAATTGTTTGCTAATAAAATACTAATTTTATTTCAGAGAAAGTTAAAATTGCTGATAGTAGCAAAGCCCAAACTAACACACAGACTTCATTATGTTCTACCTAGACGTATGCATGTGTTTATAGAATCTGGGCTCTCTGCTTTACAATACATAGACTAACTAACTAATTTTGAAAATCCGATCTTGAACCTAATTCAAGGGGAAAACCTCTCAACCTAACAAAAGGAATTATTGCCGGAGATTAAACTGCTTGATGTTCTTCATTGTTCTAGTTGAGTCAGGAGGGAATATTAATTGAGATGTGCCATAGATTCTGGTGTGTGTTCCATAGTGGTTCACAGGTTTCCTGGTGGTCCTTCCAATGGGAATAGCATAAATGAGTAGAATCAGAAGGATCATTCTGAACCACAGTAGTTAAACCATTGTTCTGTTTGGCACAAAGGTAATGGTTGGTTGATTTGCTTTATTTCTGTGCTGTTCTGATTTTTCCCCCCATACACCCTAATCTCTATCACTTCCTCTGTGAGTCATCAGCAGCTGGACCCAGAGAGACCACAGGAACTGGCTCCCAAAAAAGAGCTCTAATGGAGCTATTACTCAAGTTCAATTCTCTTTAAGTCTGGTAAGAATTGTGAGTTATAAGGAGATAGAGAAAAGAATTATTTTGCATTTTATGCTTTGAAGGGCCTTCAAATCATGCTGACCTGTTTATATTTCTGTGCAGACACATGATAGATACATTTATCTCAATAGTTCTTAACGAACAATACAATTTAAACTTTAAAGTAAGTATTTTCATTGTTACTTACAATAATTATTCTTGCTGGAGTCTTTTTTTATTGGTTTTGATTTAGAGTAGTTTTTTGTTTGTTTCTGTTTTTACAAATTTGAGAAGTAAAATTTTAGCATTTTTTTTCCCACACACAATATACCCACAATTTCTGTTAGTCAACATCTGGTACAGTTACCATTATAACCTCCATTAGATATAAACATCCCCATTTTCTCACCAGAAAAGGAGATCTTGAACTGAATTCACAAAGAACAGCTTGATTTATAGTTGCTTTCTCTCCATTCTGTTTGGAAAAAAACCTTATCATGGCATCAGGCTTTGATACAAGGGAGTTCTCACAGTCAGCTGGCAAAATCTCACTGGTTGCATATCAACACAGGAGATTAGGCTGTAGCTTTATTTACTAAAGAGTGAGATGTTGGCTGCACCTGAAACTGGCTTTGGTGTTGGGCTATTTCACAAGACTCTGAACTGAGAGCCCAAATTTCAGGCTTCTCTTGTTATTTAATTCTTCATTTAGAATCTCTGATTACTTCAACTCAAACAAGATTTTTTAAAATTGTAAAAATATTATTAAAGAAAGCTTATTGATTAGTGCATGTCTCCTACAGGTGGTATAAAGCTTTACAGAAAAGTATAATCACAGATAGTAGCAACTCTTTGTTGGCTAAAAGTATGAAAGAAATAAGATGAGATATCTGATAACAATTATGCAAATAGAGTTTGTGGTACACAAGGCTCCCTTCCTCATACAGAGTGTTTTTATTTGTTTGTTTGTTTGTTTGTTTGTTTTGATTTTGTCCATTGGCTGTCACCTTCCAGCGCCCAGTGTCTTTGCTGTCAGTCCTCCATATCTGTCTTCCTAGCATGGCATGTGTTGTCCAGGAGGCTCAATCTACCAAACCCAATCTGTGCTCCATCCCTCAAGAGCCATATCTCCTGGGACTCTTTAGGTGTTCTTCCCTCCCATACATACTAAAATGCTGGAATGGTTAAAAAAGGTCTAACAATTTGCCCTACTTAGAAATTTTTTCAGCCATTGAAAGACTTCAGAAAATTTTTAAGAGGCAATACAATTGTCTCATACATCTACATTTAAAGTCTATTTCCACAGAAGGGGATTAAGTCTAAATTATTGTGTCAGTAAAATTACTTTTTTAGTCTTCATTATATTAGGAATTGGGAAGTTTTAATATGGTATCTGTGAGTATTTATTCATTCCAAAAATGCATTTTTAGTATCATAGAAATGTCTGCCAAATTTGCAAAGTTACTTTTGTTAGAGAATTTTGATTATTTCTATCTGAATTTAAAGAAAACTTTTCAAGAGTTGAGAAATATTAGGAGATTTAGTGACTCGGTGTTTATAAATCCCACACAAGTTTCAGCAATAAATGGCTTTAAAAGTAACCACCTGAAGTCCTAAAACTAGATTTTTATTTTTTAAAAAAATGTGTATTGTATATTTTATGGCAGTGCCAGATATTTTAGAGTCATGATGACATACCAGAAAATTTTGGCACACATATTCAACTAACTTTTGCAAATGGTTAACATAGTAGACAAGCAAAGTTCTACCAGTTTAAATGTAAATTAATTTTTGGTCAAAAAAATTAGGATTTACTCACTAATCTTTTGGATAAATTTAATTACACATCCCATGTTTTGGAGAAATTCACTAAGTTTTATAGCATTCAACTGCAAATTAAATCCTAATTAATGCTCATTTGCTTTCATGCATGATATCTGTTACTACGAAAGTAATAGTTTCTCCGTATGTTTTAGCTTTTATTCACACAGCATGTATTACATAATAATACATAATAACACATCTGACAATTTTCCAATCTTCAGACATCTAAGAGGTTGTAATAAACTTGACAGCCTTTCAGTTAATCCAGTTGTAACGCACGTGTTTCTTTTATAATGGAAATGTGTTTCTTTAAAATTTTTGAACTATTTACAATTGCTTATTTTCTTATGCTACCAATAATATTTATGATGACATTTAAAATACTCTAAGAATATAAAGTAACCTCAAGGACCTTTGTTGTATATAAAAATTAAGGATTTCAATGAGAAATTCCAAAGCAGATATAGATAGATAGATAATAGATAGATGATGATCTGATGAGTGATGCTGCTAGAAAACAACCTTGTAGTCTGGTTCAACATATGCAAATCTATAAAATTAATCCATCACATAAACAGAACCAAAGACAAAAACGACATGATTATCCCAATAGATGCAGAGCAGGCCTTCAACAAAATTCACCAGCCTTTTAAGCTAAAAACTCTCAATAAACTAGATATCAATGGAATGTATCTCAAAATAATAAAAGCTATTTATGATAAACTGACAGTCAATATCATACTGAATGGGCAAAAACTGGAAGCATTCCCATTGAAAACTGGCACTAGACAAGGGTGCCTTCTCTCAC
The DNA here is from genome assembly GCF_009761245.1 of Sapajus apella. Taxonomy (NCBI): domain Eukaryota; kingdom Metazoa; phylum Chordata; class Mammalia; order Primates; family Cebidae; genus Sapajus; species Sapajus apella. Next base: position 19,926,027 of record NW_022436944.1, on the reverse strand, counting down.
CATTCCTATTAAACATAGTATTGGAATTTCTAGCCAGAGCAATCAGGCAAGAAAAAGAAAAAAGATATTCAATTAGGAAAGGAGGAAGTCAAATTGTCTCTATTTGCAGACAAGATTGTATATTCAGAAGACCCAAAATTGTCTCATTTTGTCTCTAATATACATGATTGTCTCTAAATATACATGATTGTATATTTAGAAGACCCAAAATTGTCTCATATTGCCTCAGCCCAAAATCTCCTTAAGGTGATAAGCAATTTCAGCAAACTCTCAGGATACAAAATCAATGTGCAAAAATCACAAGTATTCCTATACACCAATAACAGACACACCGAGAACCAATTCATGAGCAAACTCCCATTCACAATTGCTACAAAGAGAACAAAATACCTAGGAATACAACTAACAAAGAATCTGAAGGACCTCTTCAAGAACTACAAACCATTGCTCAAGGAAATAAAAGAGGATATAAACATATAGAAAAACATTGCATGCTCATGGCTAGGAAGAATCAATATCGTGAAAATGGCCACACCGCCCGAAGTAATTTATACATTCAATGTTCTCCCCATCAAGCTACCATTGACCTTCTTCACAGAACTGAAAAAAACCACCTTAAACTTCATATGGAACAAAAAAGAACCCAAATAGACAAGACAATCCTGAACAAAAATTACAAAGCTAGAGGCCTCACACTGCCTGACTTCAGACTATTCTACAAGGTTACAGTAATCGAAACAACATGATACTGGCACCAAAACAGAGATATAGACCAGTGGAACAGAACGGAGACCTCAGAAGTAATGCCACACATCTACAACCATCTGATCTTTGACAAACCTCACAAAAACAAGCAATGGGAAAAGGATTCCCTGTTTAATAAATGGTGTTGGGAAAACTGGCTAGCCATGTGCAAAAAGCTGAAACTGGACCCCTTCCTTACACCTTACACAAAAATTAACTCTAGATGGATTAAAGATTTAAACATAAGAACTAACACCACAAAAACCTTAGAAGAACACCTAGGTAATGTCATTCAGAACATAGGCATAGGCAAGGACCTTAGTACTAAAACACCAAAAACAATGGCAACAAAAGGCAAAATAGACAAATGGGATCTAATTAAAGAGCTTCTGCACAGAAAAAGAAACAATCATTTGAGTGAGCAGGCAGCCAACAGAATGGGAAAAAATATTTGCAATCTACCCATGTGACAAAGGGCTAATATCCAGAATCTACAAAGAACTTAAACAAATTTACAACAGCAAAAAAACAACCCCATCAAAAAGTGGGCAACTGTAGAAAATGTGACCTAAGGGATATTTCATCAAAAGGGGTTTGAGGACTGTATAAATACTTAAGGTCAGTCTTCTTAAGGAAAATCTCAGGTCCAATAACAATGTGAGAATAAATTTGTGGTGAAATTATTTATTTATTGCATCGTAGAAGAAATAAGGCAGTTTTTCAAATACGTTAAGATCTTTTTGTAGAAAGAAATCATTCCAAATTTTGAAAAAGTTCCATTACAATCACCATACACTTGGAATCTAAGGAACAAAATTATATACGAAGCACAGTTTGAGTATCCCTCATCCTAAATGCTTGGGATCAAAAGTGTTTTGGATTTGGGGATTTTTTTCCTTTGATTTTGCAATATTTGCATATACATAATGAGAAATCTTTAGAATGGTATCCAAGTCTAAACATAAAATTCATTTATGTTTCATGTGCATCTTATATATATAACCTTAAGTTAATGTTATATAATGTTTTGAGTAATTGTATGCATGAATCAACGTTTTGACTGTTTTTGACTGTGACTTGTTGCATGAGGTCATGTACGGCATAATCCACTTGCAGCGTCATGGTGCATTCAAAAAGTTTCAGAGCATTTTAGATTTCAGGGTGTTCCACCTGCATTATCTACTAATTTACAAGTTTCAATTTGTACCCATGTATAAAAATATCAGAATGCATGAAAATCATATCCTAAAATCAGGGAAATCAGAGAAGGTGTCATCCAAAAAGGAGCAGTAAAGATGTGGATTAAAGCATGAATGCTGTAGTCAGGCAGATCTGGGTTCAAATTCTAACTCTACCTTTATTAGAAGTGTTTTATTGGGCAAGTTGCTTTACTTCTCTAAGTTGCCTTATCTGTGCCATGGAAACAATATAATTACCTGCCATATAAACTGATAGTGACTATTCAGTGGATTAGCTTAGTGCCTAGAACAAAGCAAGATGTCACTATAGACGAATTGTTGTTATTTCAGCTCAGCATTCCTATAGTAATTTACCAGTGGCATATCAACATCTACATTAGATTATAATTATTTGTGTAGTTATTGTTTCCATCAAGTTTTTGTTTCAGGTTTGATCTGCATCTATTTCTTCTTTGTACCACTACATTGCTTCTAACACTATCTTCCAATGAAGATTGATTTGGCAGTTTATCTAATTTTTAAATAATTTAACTCTTTTCAAAATGAATTGGAGAAGACTCATGAAAAATGTTTACAATATGATTTAAAGAAAAATACACATACTTATAAGGGCTAATCAATATTTATTTAATGAGATATGAATACATTTTTGAATTAATGAAAAACTGTATTTATGTAATAAAATGAAAGACTCAGATTAGGGGTGAGAACACCTAATCTTGGACGCAGGTGCTGTCCTTTATAACAATTTTGGGGAAAGGCTTTATACTTTCCCCAAAATGAGCTGACTTATGTGCTTGGTAAATGAATAATACTCAAGAACGTTTTAATGATACTGCCTTTAAATGGGCACACACACACACACAAATACTCCTCAGAATTATTTTATTTTGCTCTTCAGATTTTTATGTCTCCATTACAAAATATGTATCCATGAGGTTATTTATGAATCTGAATACAAATAATTTGAGGTTATTTACTGAAGTATTATAGGAAAAGGAAAATTCCCCAAGACACAAATAAATGAGATAGCATGTTTTCTTAGATCCATTCATTTCATCCACAGTAAATTTATTCTATGTCTATTTATAACACTATTCTAGTAAATTTTAAGTGAAGACTTAACATGAAAATATTCCTTGTCACTATTCTCCAAACAATACAGTGTAATAACTGTTTACATAGCATTTACATTGTATTAGGTATTAAAAGTAATTTAAGAGTTGATTTAAAGTGTGTGGTATGATGTGTATAGGTTGTATGCAAATACCACATACACCATTTTATATGAAGGACTTAAGTATCTTTAGATTTTAGTATCGATGGTGTGTCCTGGAACCAACCCCCACAGATACCAAGGGACTATTGTACCACAAACTGGGGAGCTTAAAATAAGAGAAATTTATTCTCTCAGTTCTTGGGACTAGAAGTTTGAAAGTATAAGCAGGGACTTTTATCCCTTGAACCATGGATAGAATCCTTTCTTACCTATTCCTGTTTGTAGTGATGGCCATCACTCCCTGGCGTTCCTTGGCTTCGAGCTGCATCTCTTCAATTTCTGTCACTGTTGTCACATGATATTCCTTCTGTGTGTTTCTGTCTTCTTTTCTTATGAAGACATCATCATCTTAGGGTTCAAGGCCCACCATAATACATCTCATCTGAACTTGGATACATCTGCAAAAACTTTATTTTCCAATAAGGTCACACACTTACTGGAATATGTTCAACGTATTTTTTCAGGGACACAGTTGAACCCATTGTCAGCATGTATTATATTACAGACCCTATTCAAGGAGCCGAGGACACAACAGTAAGAAAAACAAAGAAAGAAAACTTTGTAATGATACACATAACATCCATCTTTGCTTTGGGAAATGTTTGGGCTTCATATCTACAGATGAGTTTCTTCTTGCATAATTTTTCCACCCCAACTGTTTTACACTTTTGTAATCCACCAGTGATGGATTCTTGACAAATTCAGCTTCTTACTAGATTTGTACATAATTCAGAAAAATCATTTTCATTGCATGTCCAGTCTAGTAAGCTATTAATCCAATAGTAGATTAAAGCTAAACAGTATCAAGAAGCCATATCCACAACATCCCCTTGTATCTGTTTTACAGATGTGGAAACCCTACCCATCTTATCACTTTTATTGCAACATTTGCTAGGCAGCAATAATAGTATGCACAGCCCTCTAATTACAGAATTAGACATGGTCCTGACTCAGTTGGCATATTGTCAAATTGGACAAAGGCATGATGCAAACAAACATTAGGAGGATGTGAGTAAGAATGAAAAAAACTGAATGAGTGTTTCCATTGCTGTTTTTTTTCTTTTATCATTTGTACTATAAATTGTTGAAATTCCAAAAGCATTAAGTAAATTTTGATGAAAGTTAAACATGTTACCAGAACATTTCAGCAATCTGGAAGATACAGAGAGAAAGTTAATTCCTCCCTGACTGCTTTTATTTTCCTCTGCCCTTTTTAATGTATAATATGGCTTCTTATATGTATGTAAAGAAAAAATAGGACTGTTTATGCACATAGTTTGCAATTTATATATTTTCCCCACTAACAATTCTGCCACATACTGAGAGTGATGTGCTGAAATATCCAGCAATTATGGATTTATCAATTTCTCCAATTAAAACTGTCAGGTTTTGGTTTCAAATTTTGAGATTGTGTTAGTAGGTACACACATATCAGGAATTGTTATATTTTCTCAGTAGATTAACACTTTTATCATATAAAATGTCTATCTCTAGATCTAATATGTCTTGCCTTAAAATTTACTTTGCCTAATAAAAGGAAACTAAACCAATTTCTTTTAGTTAGTGCTTCATGGTATAGCTTTTTAACCACCCTATTTCTTTTCAAAAATCATGGGTTATTTTCTATTTAAAGAAGTCTATTGTAAGTAGTATATAAATTAACTTTGCTTTTTACTTTATCCAGCTTCATAGTCTTTGTTTTTTAAATGGAATATTATATATCAAATGTAATCATTAATAATTTAGCATTAGTTCCACCATCTTAGTATTTGCTTTGCATTTGCTCCATCCACTGTTTGGAAGTCTCCAATATTTTTAATCAAACGTTTCTTTTGAGGTAACTGTAGATTGGCATTCAGTGTAGGAAATCATACAGAGAGTTTTTTTGTACTTTTTACCCAGGTTGCCTCATAGGTAACATCTTGCAAAACTGTAGCATAACATTACAGTCAAGATAGTGGCATTGATACAGTCAAAACAGAAAACATTTTCCTCACCACCAAGGATTCCTCCTGTTGCCCATTAGAGTCACACCAACTTTCTTCATATTCCCACCCCTTCCTTAAACCTTTAGACATTGTCTATTTTTATAGTTTTGTCATATCAAGAATTTTATGTAAATGAAATGATGTAATGTGATCATGTAATCTTCTAAGATTAGCTTTTTCTGCTCAGAATAATTCTCCAGAGATTCTTTCACATTAATGTGTTTCTTTACAGTCTGTTCCTTTACATTGCCGATTAATATTCCATGATAGAGATGTACTGCAGTTTGTTTAGCCATTTACCTATTGAAGGACAACTGGGCTTCTTCCGTTTTGGGGCTACAAATATTCATTAGAAGTATTTGTGTAAATATATTTTTTTCTCTGTCTGGGATAAATGCCCAGAAATGTAATTACTGAATTACAGAAATGCAGTTACATATTTCACTGTGCTCAATTTTTTTAAAATGCCATATTGTTCTTTAAAGTGACTGAATGATTTTACAGTCTGTCCAGAAATTCAGTGATCCAGTTTTTCTGCACCTTCATTAGCATCTTGTGTTGTCACTATTTCTTTATTTTAGCCACTCTGCTAATTGTGCAGAAATACCCCATATAAAATAAATAAGATTACTAGCTCCATGAGGAGCTTCTTTTAAGGAAATTGAATTCATTATTTTAGACCCCTCAAATAAAGAAAATCTCCAGGCCCATATTGTTTCACTGAAGAAATCTACCAAATGTTAAAGAACTGATTCTACACTATCTCTTCCAGAATATAAAAGAGGAGGAAACATTTCTCAAATAATTTTATGAAGCTAATGTTACTCTGATAACAAAACAAGCCCAAAATGAAAACTACAGATCAATATCTCAATACCACAGGCACAAAAATTTTAACAGAATATTAGCAAATAGAATTCAACAATGTATGTAAAGAATACTTGCCATGATCAAGTGAGGTTTATTCCAGGGATGTTTATGCCAGGGAATTTAGACTAGTTCATTATTTAAATAATAATAATAATGAGCAGTATAATCTACCTATTAAAAGATGAATGAATATTCACATAATTATATCAATTAATATAGAAAGAGCATTTGATATAATACCAACACCCATTCTTGATAAAAACTCTCAGAAAAACAAGAATAATGGGAACTTATTCAAGCTGATAAAGAAAATCTACCAAAACTACCCTCCAGCTAACATTTTACTTGATGGTGAAAGATTGAATTCCTCCCCACCAATCAAGAATTAGTCAATGATGTCTGCTCCCACCAAACACTGTATTGGAAGTTGTACATAGTGTAATATGTATGTATTAGCACACAGAAAGGAAGTTATAAACCTACTGGTTGCCTGGCCTCATGATCCGCCTGCCTCAGCCTCCCAAAGTGCTAGAATTACAGGCATGAGTCACCACACTCAGAACCATACTGGCTAACACTGTGAAACCCCATCTCTACGGAAAATACAAAAAATTAGCCGAGCATGGTGGCACGTGCCTGTAGTCCCAGCTGCTCAAGAGCCTGAGGCGGGAGAATCTCTGAACCTGGGAAGCAGAGGTTGCAGTGAGCCGAGATTGTGTCACTGCACTCCAGCCTGGGAAAAAGCATAAGATTCCACCTCAAAAAGAAGAAGAAGAAGAAAGAAGAAGAAAGAAGAAGAGAAGAAGGAGAAGGAGAAGGAGAAGGAGAAGGAGAAGAAGCAGGAGAAGAAGAAAACCTACCGATGGAAAAGGAAAACATAAAACAGTCCCGATTTTCATATGACATGCTTCTTTACGTGGAACAACCTTTAAGGAGTCTACGAGAAATTTCTGAGTCTTATAAGTGAGTTTATTAAGTTTGCAGAAAATAGATAAAAATGCAAACACATGGGGTACTTGTGGCGGTTTGTATTTTTTGGAGGAAGTTGTCCATTAGTCTAAGCTGTAAAATTTATGTATGTTCCATTCCTGATATTAGCAATTTTTGTCTTCCCTCTCCTTTTTGTCAGTTTTGCCAGAAGTTTTTGAATTTTATAATTTTAAAAAAAGCTTTGATTTACTGAAATGTATTATTGTTTTTCTGTCTTCAATTTCATTGAGTCTACTCTTTATCATTCCTTTGATTTTGCTTGATTTGGTGTATTTTACTGTAATGTTTCTAGGTTCTTGAGATGAAGCTTAGATGATTTATCTCATTTACTGATTGGATAATTTCTAGTTTTTTTTTTTTTTTACATGTTTCTGTCACTATTTTTTTCCTATGTGTCCTTCATTCTGCTACTGATCCCATCCACTGAGCTTTATTTGGTAAATTTTTGGTAAATTTTTCTTGTGTTCTATGTCACTGAAAATTGCTGAAAAAGCCTTTTTAAAAATAGTGATATGGACAGGAGGCAGAGAAATAGTGGGTAGAAGGTGGTTCCTGGAGAGGGCCACACTGTTAAGCCTTGGACCACAGCCCAAAATGAGAACATGCATTCCAGTTTACTGGTTCGACTGCTGCTTTTTGGCCAGTCTGTCCTCTCATCCTGTACCCAAAAAAACCCAGGCTCTGCTGGAAGATGGGCAGCAGAGTGACAGGAGCTGAGTAGTGGAGCAGAGTGGCAAAGGAGAGAAGAGAAGAAGCAGCCAGGCATCATAGAGCAATAGCTTGACTTTGGAGGGAAAGCTTGATGGCCAAACTTCAGGGGAAGACCACCTTCCCACTCTATCCCCTTTTCATCTCCCCATCCTGCTGAGAGCCACTTCCACCACTCAATAAAATCCTCCATATTCACCACTTTTCAATTCATTCATGCAGCCTGATTCTTACTGGATGCTGGACAAGCACTCAAGGACCAAGAGGGCAGGTGCAAAAGACTGCCACCCTCACCCAAACTAAGCTGTTAAATACTTAACCTGTCAGTGGATGTCAATGCTAAAAGAACACATGGTAACATATGCCCTGTGGTGCCCCAGGGGTCACAGGTACCCCCCAGATGCTGCCACAGGGCCATACAGAGCTCTGCTTCTGTCAGCATCCAGAAGCACTTTTTCTCAGCCTCTGCTCTCATTCACCTCTGTGCTCCCCTTCCTGTGAGGAGTTGAGAGCTGAGGGCTGAGCAAATGAGCCAGCCCCTTTGCAAGTCCTGTGAAGGAGTCAAGGGAACTATCTCATTTCAATAGTTTCTATTTGTTGCTATTATGTGTATGTCATTTGTATGTATGGTTTCCAGTAATATTGCTAAGTTTTTAATTAATTAAAACCATTTATGTGTAGCTTATTTTGAATTTCTAAAAATGCAAAAAACTGTATCATCTGAGAATAATGAGTGTTCAGTTTCTTCCTTTCTAGTTCTTTCATTTTTTTTTGCTCTTTGATTTTCGGAACTATGTAGATATTCTGTAATTTGTAGGCAAACATTAGTATTTCTGATCTTTTATAGATTAATAAGTAAAAGTAAAACAATGAGAAATTAAGTGGTTTGTTTTCCCCAAGATTGCAAAAGCCTTAAATGTATCTTTCCAGTGTTTTATACTATACCACATCAATTCTGTCAATCATGATTTTATTGCTACAAAATTAGAAAGACCTAAAAATGAACAGTTAACACTGAATTGCAACACCTTTTGACCTCTACCAACACAACCATCACTATAGGGGAAACTAAGGATAAATTAATGCCATTTTCAGTAATTTTATTTTTTTGCTTTATTTCTACTATCCTGAACTTTCTGAATATAGCTAGTTCAGCAAATTTGGAAGTCCAAAAGCACCAGTGCTAAGACACATTCTGTTTGGACTCTATTGGTGTTAGAACTTATTTCAGTACAAATATTCTGTGTTTTAGCCATTAACAGTCCAAAGATAACACTTTTATTAATTCAAATCTACCCCTAGTACTTTTTCTATAAGAAAATATCATGGCATAGAGAAAATATCTTGGTTTTTGCAGTTAGACATTGGATAGTTCTTTTTAAAACCTTCTAAATTTTCAGATAATTGTACATTTACATGTAATTATAATGTGGAGAGACAGAGAAATCCTGTGTAAACTTTAACCAGTTTTCCCCAATAGCAACATTGGGCAAAACTGGTTAAAGTTTACTTACTACTTATTGTCTGTATTTCCTTCCACACATAGTCTTCCTTTGGATAGTAATAACTATACAGTAGGCATATATTTTTTAAACTGTCACAATATGACCTTTAGGTCTTCTCAACAGTCATAATTCTTTCAATTATTTATCATATGTCATAGTTACAAGGCCATGTTATTCTATTATCACTCTAATTAGAGACATTTCATTTTATTATTATACTTTTACTGTTAATTTCATTGTAGTTAAATAATGTGGTCTGTATGAATTATGTTTATTGAAATTCAAGGTTTTATTTGTAGTTGGAGATAATGTAAACTCTATATTACATGAAGCTGATTATTTGCATTCCAGTTTTCAATGTTCTCATATGGTCTTGTTTATCTGGCAATTGTTGAGTAAAATGAATTTAGGTGTTGTGTTATGATGACAATGTGTTAATTTTTTACTTTATTCTATTACCAGTTGAAGTTTATATGTTTTTAGTAGATATTAACATATAGTTGATACTTAGTAAAGTATTTAAGAAGTTTAATAAAGTACTTTGTTTACATAAAGATTAGGGATAATTGCATGTTTTTGATAGGATGAATCTTTATCACATTACACATACTTCATGTCTATCTAATGTTTTTGTATGATCTATTTTGAATAATTTTAACATTGACATTTTAGCCTCTTTTGTCCGTCTTTTTCAGAATATCTTTCGAAAAATTTTTAAACCTTTATATGTAGTACTTTTTCAGGTTTGTTTTATGTATGTGGCTGATTTAAAAAATCATAGTCCATATCAGTAAGATAGAAATAGAAGAGAACATCCTCAACTTGGCAAAGAATATCTGCAAAAACCCACATATGGCATTGTACTTAGTAGTGAGAAACTTGAAGCTTTCCCACTAAAATAAGGAATAAGGCAAAGATGTCTCTTCTGACCAATGCTTTTTTTAACATCACACTGAAAGTCTTAGCTAATGCAGTAAGAGAAGAAAAAAAAAGTATACAGCTCAGGAAGGAAGAAATAAAACTGTCTTTTTTCCCAGATGACATCATCATATATATAGAAAATCCAAAGAATTGACAAAACAAAACAGACCTCCTAGAACTAATAAGCAATTATCATAAGGTTATAGTTTACAAGATTCATATACAAAAGTCGATCACTTTTCTCTATAACAGGAATGAACAAATGGAATTTGAAATAAAAAATATGTAACATTATTTGCGTTAGCATCCAAAAGATAAAATACTTAGCTATAAATGTAACAAAATATGTACATAATCTGTATTAGGAAAACTACAAAACTGATGAAGAAAAACCAAAGTAGAGTTAAATAAATGGAAAGATTTTCTACGTTTATGGATAGGACAGCTCAATATTGTCAAGATGCCAGTTCTTTCTTACTTGCAATCCCAATCAAAATCCTAGCAAGTTATTTTTTTGAATATTGAAGGGGTAAATGATCCAGGATCACTAATACATTATTGACAAAGAACAAAGAAATAGGACTTACACTATACAACTTCAAGACATACTGTAGATCCACAGTAATAAATACAGTGTGGTATTGGTGAAAGAATAGGCAAACAGATTGATGGAACAGAGGAGAGAGCCCAGAAAGAAATCTGCATAAGTATAGTCAACTGATCATTCATAATGGGGTAAAAGTGATACAGTTAAAAAACATAGTCTTTCCAACAAATTGTACTTCAACAACTGGATATTTATAATGAAAAAAAAAATCTGGACACAGAATTTATACCCTTCATAAAAATTAGCTCAAAATGGACCATAGACCTGAATGTAAAATATAAGATTATAAAATTCCTAGAAAATAACAAGAGAAATCTAGATAACCTTGGGTTTAGTGATTACTGTTCAGACAAAACCCAAGGCACAATCCATGAAATGAAGCACTGGTAAGCTAGGCTTCATTAAAATTTAAAATGTCTACTCTGTGAAAAGCACTGCTAAGAAAGAAAAAGGAAACCCCAACAGCAAAAGAAAATATTTGTGAAAGACATATCTGATAAAGCATTGTTATTCAAAATATGCAAATTCAACAATAAAAAAACAAACAAGCCAATTAAAAAAAAATTAACCAGAGACCTTAACGAATGCCGCACCTGAAAAAATACACAGATGGCAAAGAGAATACAAAGAAATGCTCCACATTTTCTGTCATCATGGAAATACAAATTATAAGAACAAGGAGATATCACTACACATCTATTAAAATGGCCGATATCCAGAACGCTAACACCACCAAATGCTGAGAGCATGCACAGCAACACAAAGGAGAACGGTCATTCACTGCTGGTGAGAATGCAAAATAGTATTGCCACTTTGGAAGACAGTTTGGCAGTTTCCTACCAAACTAAACATTCTTATAATACAATCCAGCAATCGCACTGTTTACTATTTACTCCAAAGGACTGAAAATTTATGTCCACACAAAAACTTGCACACAGATGCTTATAGCAGATTTATTCATAATTGCCCAAACTTAGAAGCAACGAGATGTCCTTCAGTAGGTAGGTAAATAAACTGCAGTATATCTAGACAATGAAATAATATTCACTGCTAAAAATATGAGTTATCGAGCCATGAAAAGAAATAGAGAAAACTTAAATGCATAGTACTAAGTGAAAAGAGCCAATCTGAAAAACCTCCATAGTGTATAATTAAAACTACATGACATTCTGGAAAAGGTAAAACTATGGGAATAGTAGAAATATCAGTGATTGCCTAGGCTTAGGGGAGAGAGGGATGAATAGGCATCACAGAGGATTTTTAGGGCAATAATACTACTCTGTATGATACCATAATGGTGGATACATGTTGTTATAAATTTGTCTAAACACATAGAGAGTGTACATCACCAAGAGTGCATCCTATGTAAACTATGGATTTTGGGTGATAATGATTGTGTCATTGTAGGTTCGTCAACTGCAACAAATGTACACCTCTGGTGGTATGTTGAAAATGGGTGGGAAATGTTGAAAATGGGTGTTTGTGTGGGATTAGGAGGCAGGAGACACACGGGAAATCTTTCTACCTTCTGCTTAATTTTGTGGTAAAACTAAAACTGCTCTAAGAAATAAAATTCTATTGAAAAAATCTAGTCTAAAACACTTAATAAAGGATTTTTGTGCATTTTTCAAGATAATATATTGAAAACTTCTCAATAATATAAATGTCAATATTGAATGACTTGCATATTTTAAGTAAACAGCTTAATTACATTGAAGCAATAGTACTTTAATACATTTATGAATTCAATTATTTCTTTAGTATTTGGTCAAAAGTTGAATAATAGTATTTTAGCAGATTAACTTTGTTTTTCTATACAGAAAATACAATTATCGGTCAATAAAAACTATTGCTCTTCATTCTTAATATTTCTACTCTTTATTTTCATAAATAATGTCATTAGTGTGATCCTTTAGAAATGTTACAAAATATTAGCTCCAATAGTGTTTTTATCGTGTGATTCACTTTACTATAAATGCCTTTACACTCATTAATATTTTATTTATTTTTTACAATAATTCATATGTAAGATTGTGCCAGAGTGTTTTTGAACTCCTTATATTTTATCAGTTTAGCTTTGATGTGACGTTTTAATTCGCAGAATAACCTCTCAAAGAGTTTAACTAGATGGAAACATCTGTTTCTTGAAGAATTTGGAAGAACACACTTGTAAATCTAAGTCCAATGCCTTATGGAATGGTTTTTTGAGTAAAGTTCTCCCATGAAGGCTTGTGTTGTTGTTGATGTGAATCCCTTACTAGATTTAGGGTACCTATATTTTGCTACAAATATGGTCCACTTTACCGCAATCCTCACATGTATTTAGAGAGTGTATGGTATTCTTCCAGAGGAATGCTGACACTGCAGGGATAAGTGCCTCTTCCCTGGAACACAAAAAGAAGGTCTCGTCTGCTGTCCTCTTCCTGAGAAGGTTGTTTCACTGCTGCTGTTCATGTATTTTCATTTGATAGCAATAGCTGGAAGCAGCAATAAAAAAGGAAGTAATATTGCATGAAATCCAAAAAACAGGTAGCACTCCAGTGGAAGTTCCTGCAACCAAAATTAGGACTAGTGGAAAAGGTAGCATTGATAGGCTAGACTAGAAATTGACTGATTGCAAAAGAACATTCATGTTTTAACTGACATATTTATTCTTCTGAGGTCTATTTTCCTTTAATTTACTTGACATTCCGCAATCCTAGGCATCAAATAAGTGCTTGTCTTTATGGGCTTCTGCTGCATTTGGTCATATTTCAGAACCTATAATTTGACAAGCAACTTACTTCTGAGTAGGTTTAATAATGGTCTATATTTTATTATATGATAAAAGCAGTGATTTGATTATGTTTTCAATTCTTGTAAGGTCCATATTAACAGTAAGAGTGAGTACTATTGTTTCTATTTCCCTCTCCTTTCTGTTGATGCATATATTTTTAATTACTGGTAAAAGAAACCTGACAACGTAGAGCACAAGGCCCTTTAAGACCTGCCACATCAGTATCTCTGTATCTGAGCCCTGAGTAATCATCAGACTGAGCACATAATAGGGTTTTCTCCAGCTGTGGAAAACCTGAAAGTGACTAGATACTGAATGGAAAGAAACATTTTGAATCAAGTCCTGAGGGCTGAGGTTACCCTGGGTGAGTATAAGTGCTAAGGGAACCCACCTCTGCATATGTGAAAACTGTGGGTTCTCTCAGCCTCCAAATACTGTCCTCAAAATCTGAATACACTGGTTAACCAGAAAAGACAAAGTCCCACATCTGGGTGCCACATATACACAGTAGCATGTGCTACTGAGCCTTGGGTTAAGGACAGAACACATGCTTACCATCTCAATTTAGTTAACATTTACTTGAACCCAACCCAGAATTTAACACCTATACTAGTCTATCTAATCCCTTCAAACTTAGCCCATTTTATGATAAAAATGCACTGCTAATGTGACTTCTGTTAATGACAGAAAAACATTTCTAGGAAGGAGAAGCCCAAAATTCAATTTTGAATTATAATGTAAACAAATCCTGTGGCAAGAAATCCCTGGGGTTAATAATACAGGCAAGTGAGAATTCTGATTTTCCTAACAAGGAAATGACTGCTTATATAGATGGACATGTCAACAAATTCTTGCCAAATTAATAAATAAAGAAATAAAAGTGCATCCTTCTTTTTATCCAATTAAGATAAATTTATTTTATTTTAGCTAACATTTTTATATGATAATTGCAGGTAGAAGAAAAGTAACAGACCAGAGAGGGAAATCATTTCAGGAAAGCAGTTATTTTCTTAACTAGCAAAATATTTCTGGAATTTTTGCTAGCTAGATCCAAAGCAAATTTAACAAAGATCATGTTTATTAAATGTCCCTTTGGTTTATCCCAGATTACTTTTCAAGATCTAGTACTTCACTACCCTTATTATTTCCTCTTCACCATGTTTTCCCTCATTTTAAATTCTCCATTGAGACTGCTTACCAAGTCGATTATCCCCAAACTCTCATTTTATAAATAAAAAAATAGTATATTCAATAACCCCAGAACAAATATAATTTATAAAAAAAATAATTTGCAGTGCCAGCTCTTTAGAGAGATTTTTTTTTCCCTCCTCTGTTCATGTGTCTAATGAGAGAATGTGTATCAGGAGGGGAATATACCATTTGGGTTCCCAGATTGCTTGCCCTATTTAGCATTATTTTTTTTAAGTTGCAATTAGTATTAGCCTTAAGAAATGAATGAAAATCTACCATGAATGAAAAAGTTAATGTTAGTATTGTAATTAGCAAGGGCCTGATCTTGCAGGAGCAGTTTTATGACTGCAGTCTTTGGAGAACATGCAAGCATCCAGCCTGTCTGCCTGGAGCTTTGCACACAATGTGATAGAAGGGTTTCAGTGGAGAAAGGCTGAATTGCTCTCCTCTTGCCGCCACCCATAATGATATAGATATGGAAGGAAATGACATGAAGTCTGTGCTTCATTCACCCTAGCAGAAATAGTCCATCTTTTCCCCAGACAAGTGAGAACAGAAAACGACAAAAGTTTAAATGGGCTGCAGAAGTAGTCATAATGCAATTGAGACAATGTTGTTATCTTACTGGAAAAAAATGGGACTGTTATGTTGAAGAAGGGAAGTTTTAGGTATGTTGCTCAAAACAGTGATCTTCCTCTTTCTAGGAGTAGCAACATGAGTTTCTCTTTATGCAATTTGTCTATCATTCACCAAAATGTCACTTTTCTCCTTACAGTCAATCCTTTCTCTGAGTGGCACAGAAAACAAAACAATTTTAGAGAAAGCTCTGGAAATGAAGTTGAAAGAAAAAAATACAAAAGACTGGGAATACATAATGTAATTAATATTGGTTCTGAGGTAAGTGTGAGCATAATATTTACAATTGAAAATATATTTATAGGTAATAGGGTCAAGAAGTAATATATCTCATATACTGCTTGTAGGCATGTAAATTATTATGTTCATAAAGGGCCATTTGTCAGGGCTAGAAATATAAAGTGTAAAGACGAGAATGCTCATTGACCTACAATTACAGTACAAAACAATGCACCATAAGGAAACAGACATGCCTAAAATAATGTATGTAAAATATGTAGATTTTAAAAAAATAACACTACCTACAATTTAAAAAAAAGATTCAAATTAAATAACCAGTTATGCAGAATAAGCAAAACAAATTATGTGCGTTGATACAATGGGATGCTATGAATTAATTTAACAAACGTTGTTTAAATACAGAGAAAATCATAAAAAGTAAAAATAAAATTATAGTGTGGGAAAAACTTTCTAATTATGTCACAAAGTAATTTTCAGTACATTAAAATATAAAACTTTTGCCTGCAGAAATAGGAACATTAAGAAAAGTATGGCAATCTGGGAAAAACTAATTGCAACACATATGACATGCAAAAGATTATTTTAATTGCTATGTAAAGAGCTATTTTATATCAATAAGAAAACAACAAATGCCCAACAGCAAAATGAGATCAGTTCTCAACAGGTAATTTTCAAAGTAATGCAAGTGGACAGTAAGGATTCTCAATCTTAATCATGATGTTTAAATTCCAGTTACAACAACAATGCAGTACCACTCATTCACGTATCATTGGTGGATTTTTTTTTTAACTGTTAGTATATAGTGTGGTGAGGGTGAAAGAATATAGTTACATTCTATCTTTCTGGGTATGGAAAATGGTAACATATATGGAGATCTATGGGAAAATAGCTGTAAAACATTTAAATACATTAATATTTTCACCTCACAATTGCACTTCTGATATTTATCTTTTAGATATACTAACACATATTTGACATCTGTATACAAGTGTATACAAGTGTCCACTGCAAAACAGTTGGCAAAGCTAAAGATTGAAAATAAGCATACAGTCTATTTAGATAAATTGTAGTACATCCTTTCAATGAGACCCTATATGGTCATCAAAAGCAATGAGATCTATATTATTGATGTTGAAGGATCTCTAAAAAGGTGCATTATTAATGAAAAAGAAGTCCAAAACCTTGTTTACAGTACATTCTTATTTGTGTTAAGATGTAGAGCCTCTGGAAGATTTACCAAGAAAAGACCTTAAGATGGGAAGATGATGAACTCTTCATTCTACATAATTTTGTTCTATGTAATTTTTTCTGCTATGAGCATGAATGTATTTTTTCAACATAAACTTTTAGATTATTGTCAAAAATATCTAAATACATGACAAAATATAGTTATGTTTATTTATTAGCCCATATTTAAGTATAGTTCTCTTAAACTATATATCAAATATTATTTTATTACATATTATATTTTATAATATATCATATTAGATGCTTAGGTATAGAAAAATTAAGACAGACACATCAAATATTAACGATTAAAATCTTTGGTGGAGTTACATCTGAATTATTTTGTTTATGGGCCATTGTTTATATTTTAGGTTTTAAAAAATAATTTTATAATCATATAAACATTTAATTTTTAAAAAATTGGATGCTTTCATAAGTATTTCCAATGTTAAAAATCAAATTTTTTGACATTTTGCTGTTAATTCAGGTCTTTATTATTTCAGGAAAGTTTTTCAAAATTATATATTTAAAGATCTGTTCCATTATTTATTGTTTTCAATCTTTATGTACAGGCTAAATCCCTTTGCTTCTCTTTTACTACTACTTTTTTTTCTTTTTAGCTCCTCTTTAATTGTTCCTCAATTTTTGTTGCTTCGTAAAATTCCTCTATTACTTCAATTTTAAAAACAATTTTCATTTTCTTTTATTTTTCTATATTTAAAAAATTTTCTTTATGAGTTCATTATTTTTCTTTTTTTCTTTTGAGAGTTCTAGCAGATCATATTTTATTTGTTTCATTTATTTCCATTTTGTCCCTCAATTTTTGCATTTCTTCTTTGAGGTCTTCCTTCATTACAAAAATAAAATTGGACAATTATTTCTTACATTTTTCAAAGCTCAGTTGCAACATTTTCTGAAGAATATCCTTCATCTATTAGAAATTTATGTAACTTATTTATATTATTTTTATGGTGATTTTAAAATCCAAGCTCTGCTGCTGATTTTTTTTTAAGTCCAATGTTAAATTAGTTGAATTTTCCTGGACCAGTTATTTGCAAGAGTTTCCTTTGGTCAGAAAGGTATTTTAGTAGTATTCCAGCTACTTGATTTTTATACTGCAAATCTAAATTTTTCTTGGTTGCCCCAAATTCTATGTCTCTGTGATTCTTCATATAACCCCACTTTCTCTGTTTCTAGAAAACAAACCAGTCCAGGATTCCTGCTGCTAGCAGTTCACCTCTGTTCTTGCTCCTGCTGTTCAAGAAACTATATAGATATTTCACCTTTGGTTGTTCCTCTCATCTTTCGAAGGGTACATTTGGTAGTGCTTCTAAAATCTGCTGTGACTGAGCCCTCTTGCCAAGTGCTTTCTCTGCTGCTTTTCTTCTCTTCTTCTTCCCATGAAGCTCTTTTATTAGGGTTCTGGACAGTTTATGTGTACTTTGGAGTATGTCAACTATGGCTGCATCCATATTCTACAGCTTTGGAGTTTTAGTCCTTCATTATTCCTGCTGCTTATGGATAAGTGTAAGAAAAAGTCCTTATGGTGAGCTACACAACTAGAAAAAAAAATGAGGTTAAATTTGTTAGTTGATTAATTTATGCTTTCATTCTTAGTATATATAAGTTTAGAAAACATTTTTATATATCCCTGTTACGCTCAGCTATATTTTCTTCTGGTACATATTTAGAATCCCTTTTGGATATCAATCTTTAATTCATCAAGTATTTATGTGAAACAAGTTCTACCATTTTTGCAAATAGCTACCTAGTATTGCCAGTAACATTCAATAAATAACTTACTATTTCAAAAATACAAATGTCCTGTTCATCAAATATTAAATTTTTATATGTAATTGGGTAAATTTATTTACTTAATTTACTTTATTAACCTATTTTGTTACCTATGTGACAAAATATTAATTATTTAGGATTATAAAAATTTAAAATCTATCTCAGAGAAACTTTCCTTTTTCCTTTTCAAAATCACATTTTCAGATTTTTTAAATTGACATGAGACCATTATTAGAATTGAAATAAACTAATATGTTAATGTAATAAGAACTGACTTTAAAAATTATCGAGTAAGCTTTAATACTCACCATTTATCTCTTCTAGCCAAGGTTCATCACAGGCAGCCAGGTCACTGTTGAGTTAATATATCTTCAGGAAGATGCATACTCTCTCAGATCCTGCATACTTAGCAATGTGTACATGGGTTTTACTAACAACTTAGCTTGCTAGAGATTTTGGGGGTAACAAAAATTTCTTCTCAAAAGATAGAAGGCAATCTCTGTTAATTTCTTTCATTCAAAATGATGAAAGACATGCCCTAGGCTTAAAATTTCTTTATTTGTATGTAGCCTATTTTTCTCCCTGGAGACATTGCCATTTTATGGTAACTTCATTTAATATGATTCTATTAGTACTGAATTCATGAAAGTTTTATCAAAATTATTTCGCCAGTTCCAAAAACTTGTGCTGATTTAACGCTTAGAGTCTATTAATTATATTGGTGGTGAAGTGAGCAACAACAAGTTAAATGCCTGTGTTCATAATGTCATCCTGCCTGATATCTATAAATGTATTCAAATGAGGCTGCTAAACCTCAAAACATTTATGTAGCTTCTAATTTAGAGTAATCTTTTGTTATGATAAATAGTTGACACATGCAAGTAATTTTTTTGAACAACTGTAGGTTACCCAATTTTAATAAGAAACAAACAAACAAGAATAGCAGAGAAACCAGGAAATCACATTTTAGTCTAGACAAAGGGGTTTACGATTAAAATGTCTGGAGAATTTCTTGTTTGACCAATAGCCTTATTTTGAAGTTCATTCCAAAAGATGATTCCCAAGATTTTGGAATTGCTGGAATCATTGTTAGAGTAAACATATACTATGTCAACACTGTCTATACAAATACAGTTACGGGAAATTTTATGTTCAAATGTGCAGATAAAACCAACCTCCATACTTTATAGTCACACCACAGGTAAAATTATACAGAGAATGAATTATTTAATACTTATTGAATCAGATTATTCCAGTTCATGCACTATTCACCGTTTCAGTGAAATGAATAGAACTCTAGTTGCCCAAAGAGTTATTCAGCTTCTAAAAGTGCTTGGCTTCCTCCCAGAAAGTAGTTTACACAGTGACACTTTTATCAGTGATAAAGTGATATGAAGAGGTGCTTACATACCTACAAGAGCATACATCTGCTAATAACTGGAATTGCCCTAAGAGCCAGCAGCAACTTGTTTTGAAAGCCTTCAATAGTGGCACATTGTTTTTTTAGGGTAGAGCTGTTTTTGGTCTAATCAACTAAGAAGAATTGTCCAATGGTATTTTACTCATTCTAAAACTCACAGAAAATCTTCTAGCAAACTAAAAGTAAATTTATTTTGTAGCAAAGTGTACTTGGCGACTTTGTGTCATTATTAAAAATTAAAATTAGACATTTTAGAACATAGAATGAATAATTGTTTGTACTTAAATAGATTTTCAAAGCATGATACAACATTTTAAACTGATGCCCAATAATAAAAAAACAAATATTTACCTGTATTTTATATAATAGTGAATGTTAATATCTTTTGAACATATAACTATAATTGGTCACATTTAATATATAATTTAACTAAAAGCAATTATGAAGAATAAATATTCATGTTTAAATTTAACTACTTTTTACTTTTCAATTGGTTTACTAGAAGTTATATCTTTTCTCTTTTGCACAATTATGCTGTATCTACTAACTCCTGCTACTGAGATCTTGATTCTTCCATTACTACCTTTAATTTAAAGATCCTTTCAACTGTTTCTCTCAACTGGCTTTTGTTTCTTCTACATTTAGGCATGTATAGCTCTACTCTATATATAGTTATACCTTTCACTTGACTCAATACCCTGAATAACTATTGTCCTAGTCTCCTTTGGGATTATTGATGGATCGGCAATAGACAAAATTCTCAGAATAATTAAGGCAAGTAAATTAAGAACGAGGAGGTGTTGAGAGTGGAAGAAGTTGTATGATGTGTTTTGAGTTTTGAACAAATCATCCTTCCCATAGTATAGAGAATGAATCTGGTGGCAGGAAGAGTGGTCTGAGAAATATTTATAAACTAAAAGTGACAGGACTTAGTGATGGATTGAGGCTCAGGAAACTGCATAGAAGGTGTATCTGTTTTTGAAATTGGTACTCTAAGTATTTTGGAGGAAGGATTCTGGAAGATGTCATGAGTTAGAAGCACTTTGGAGATAGGTAGTTAGAGCTGCCAAGTAGGTGGCTGAGCTTATGGACCTGACACTAAAAGATAAAGCCTGGGATTCAAACAAACATTTGGGATTTATTTGGGATTGATCAATTAAACTGTAGACATGGATAAGATTTCATGGTAAGATATTAAAAAATGATATGAGAATAAGGCCTAAGACCAAGCTTAGACTAATTATACAGTGAGGGCAAATATGGGAGAATAAGTCTGCAATAGAAACTTATCAATAGTCAAAGAGGAAAATAAAACTGTATTCTAAATCAAGCCAAGGCAAGATAATTTTCTAAGGAAAAAGTGGTCAACAGTGCCAAATCAAATTTACTTGAAAATTCAAGTAAAGTAAAAAATATCCATTGAGTTTGGGAACATGGAAGTCCCTGTGGATCTCAGCCATAGTTAGTTTGGTAGAGTATTAGTATCTTTCTGAACATCCACTCTTCCTTTAATTCCTGTAGATGGGCTTAAATCACTATATAAAAATTATATTCATATGGGTCAACAATAACCTACTGTTGCTATCTTTAGTCTTATTTCTCCTTGAACTCTGTTGATGATGTTGATTACCCTTCCTTCCTTGGTTATTATTTCTCTTTAATGCCGTAGCTTACTTCCTCGTCTTCCTCCCTGGGTTCTATTTTGGTTCCTGCCTAGTGTTTGCTTCTTCATTTGGTTCTCTCTTCTACTTGTCTCTTTTTCCATTTTGTTTTATATTTGTGAGGCTACCTTTCCAACCATGAAAACTGCTTATAGTAATACTGTCACTGCAGGAGGGGCACGTATAAGTGGCTGGGCAGCCAATATGACACTGATAATGTTCTGTGAAACATTCTGGAAGTTCTTATTTTACCCAGCAGAAAACATTTTTTTATTGTATTTCTCATTAGTAAATAATTTACAGATAAATTGTAAAATGTCAGTTGTTCTTATAAAAATATTAACGCCAGAGTACAGTTTTGAAAAGGCCCAGAGCATTCTAATCGACCAAGATAATTTAAAAATTAGAGCCACTGATTTGGGAAAAACTTTCCTTCAGATTTTCTATTATAACAGCAAAGTTTAAAAAGAGATATCATTTTATAAATTCAAAGAAATATGAACAAACAGAGTGATATTGAGCTCATAATCTATGGCAGATATTGTGCCAGCTATTCCATGTGTTTTCCAATGTAATCTTCACAAATTCTCTTTTAGGTAAATTTTATTATCCCTATTTTGTTTCAAGTCAGGAAATTGAAACTAGTTAATCGCTTTAACTGGAGATATAAAGTTAATAAATGATAGAAACAGGATTCAAATTTAGGTTATTAAAGCTTCTAATTATATGCTCTTCTCACTCTTCCAACCAGTAGCATTTTTCCAAGTTGCATAATATCCTAGAAGAAAAGTTGTTACAGATGGTCACATTCAGATTTTGATACTTTATTCAAGAATTAAATTATTTAAAATGTCCATGGATTGCAATTTTAAGTAACTTAATTTTGTCATATTTGCTACCCTGTTATCTGTGCATACTTTGAAGTGAAAATGTCTGGTTTCCTTTTGAGAACACCACTAGCCATGGGGTTCACCAAGCTTCAAATACAATGAAGTCATGCATTAATTACACTTTAGATCTGAAATCACAGAGCATACTATTCCATAAATAATCTTTTCTACTCACCAAATTCTAATCATCAGTTTTTAACATTTCAATTTCATTAATGACAGACCCTCTAAAGACAAACACTCCTCTCGCATCATTAGAGTAGCTTGTGCATTCACAGTAATTAATAATATGGCCCTTTAATATATAGCACATAAAAGAAAGGCTCATGATGTTATATATATATATATATATTTTTAATTTCAGGATGCTTTTGTCAAATCCAGATTCTGCACAAAGGGAAATCATTACTATTATGTCAATGATTATTCTCGAAAATTAAAAAAGCAAAAGACAAATTGAGCTTATCTTCTTCACTAAGTTGGATGTGGGGGTACAAAATATGTCCAAACAGATATGATTATTTAGAGTTTTGAGTTCACTTAGATTGCAGTATTGAGTTGATCCTTTTTCAATCTCCACACCAAGATTTTCAATTGTGATTATAAATGTGATTTTATGTTAAAAATTAAAAGATTCATAAAATTATACTGCTTTAGAAAAGACAGTAGGTGAAAATTAGGACTTTTTAAATTTTTCTGATAGGCTGTTGCCATTGTTTCAAAACTTTGATGACTCCGAAAGTAAAATATATTTTATATTTCCCATATTTCATAGAAAATAAGTGTTTCTTGAAAGTTACCAAATACTAAAATTAAAACAGTTCATTTCTTTTGGCTGGGTGAGGTGACTCAGGCCTGTAATCTCAGCACTTTGGGAGGCCGAGGCGGGTGGATCACCTGAAGTTAGGAGTTCGAGACCAGCCTGACCAACATAGTGAAACCCCTACTAAAAATACAAAATTAGCTGGGTGTGGTGGTGAGTACCTGCAATTCCAGCTACTTGGGAGGCTGAGGAAGGAGAATCGCTTGAACCAAGGAGGTGGAAGTTGTAGTGAGCAGAGATTGTACCACTGCAGCCTGGGTGACAAGAGTGAAAATCCATCTCAAAAAAAAAAAAAAATAGTTGTTTTTTTGTTTTAAAATTTAAAATGATAGACTAAATACTGAATTCGTAAACAATGCTTCCTATTTGAATGAAATCTATATTACATTCCTGATTCTAATACTCTTTTAATAGCAATAGATCATTTAATTATTTCTTGTTTTTGGAATTTCAGATAACTCATCATTTTTGGTTACAGGCATAGATATCACTGAATGTTGTGTGATACATGCTGTTTCCTTAGTGATAAACATTATGATTTAAAATATAGTGTAAAAAAGTGTTTAAAATATATTTTGTTTCCATTTCTGCCATTTTAAAGTGAAACTAAATCTTTCAGGTTAAGGAATGATTTTACATTTTAGGCCTACTACAATTTATGACTTCACCTCACTTCTTTGTTTTGCTTTCCTGTTCTTCAGTTACTTTAAGGAATGTGAATCTCAGTAAGTTACGTTTATTTTGAAATAAAAATATAGTTCAAAACAAGTTCAATTGCCAGTGGAATTTTTCTAAAGGTGTCTGTATTTTTGTAAGAAGCTGTGATTTATTTACACATTCCCTCTCTGTAAGCCACTCTGTTCTATCATAATAAAACTTACAAATAACGGATCTGCTCTATGGAGCAATGTTGACATAATATTAAGAGTACAAATACAGTACTGGTTTATTAAGAGAGTTTCCAATGATTATTTCATCTAAGTAAAAATGTAACACTTAATAGCCTTACTATTATGCACTTGAAACTTTGAAAATACTTATGGGAAATTAGAATAATACATATTTTCTTTTATATCTAGGTAAGTATTGCTCTATTTATGTCAGTCAGGGAAACTAATAACTTTATTGTACATGATAATAACTTTGAAAAACAACCTGTCTTTTTACCTAAGCCTAAACATAATTATTTTTCAATTGAGTTGGTTTATTAAACAATCCAGAATATTGTCATTTATCTGGAAGTTTGCATTTTATTTTCAGAATTTGGAGAGAAAATCATAGGCCCAATTTCTCTCTCAAGTGTAAGTCAAAATAGACATAAAAATATATGTGTGTATATATATATGTCTGAATTTAAGGTATTAATAGTATAATATAGTTTTTACTTTAACAAGAAAATTAATTTCTACTCTTTTTAATTTGGGGAATATCAAAAGTAATTTTTTTCAGAGTTATTTATAAATAAAATTTTAAGTTCAACAAATTTAAAAACCTTTTCTCTTTTTATGTTGCATAACACAACCAAGCATGACTACTGCTAACTAAATTTATATCAATTTTCATATAGTATTTGCACAAACATATTGGAAAAGTCAAAGACTAGATAGCAAGTAAAGGGATCGGTATATAAAATCTCCCATATTAACATAAACCATAGTAGAAATGCAAAAATATAAGTGAAATCTCTGACAAAGTTTGGGGAAATACAAAGTTTTAAATAGCCAAGATAAAATATCAACAAAGAGAAGCTGAGAACTAATATAACATTCAAAATCACCTAGCATAAACATCTGGAATATAGTAAGTACTCAATAAAATTTGTAGAATAATTGAAATAATACACATCAGTAATTTGAAAAAAATTCGTATGTATTTTGAATATAGAGTAAGTAGGTATAGTTTTAACGTGTTTGCATTTTGAGAGTTTCAGTGAAGGAGATTTACTTCATTTAATTTACTTAACTTTGCTTAAATTGATTTTACAGAAAATTCCTTATGGTGGCAATGATTCCCCAGGGTGCCAATTTTGAATCATGCTATGCTTAATTTTTAAAAAATCAACTTGCTTAGGCAAATACATGAGTCTAGGAAGAAAAATATCTAAATATTTCCTTCAGAATGGTATCTAAATGGTGTAAGAATTTTTATTGCTAATTTAAAACTAGAAACTTAAAAAACAGTTTTAGTATACTGTTGATAGCCTTTTTATCTCATATAATCATTAAAGGTATAGTTTCAATTTTTAATTAAGACAACACTGAGCACAGTTCATTGACATTGAAACGTGTTCTGACAGATTACACTGATTGAAACATAATAATTTCCAGTTAGGGTTGTGTTTAATAATGGTTTTCTTGTTTGTGTTGGTAGTTCTCATCTACTGTCTCCATTTGACTCAGCCAAAAGCAATAATTCATCATATTGTGTGCAAGGAAACTTGGGTAAATAATAGTGATAACAAACAAAGATGTTTTATAATATAAAGAGTTTTCTTTAAAAAAATGTATAGGGTCTTTCATAAACATTACTTGATTTGCCACTTATGCACTGGTGGATTAGAGCTGGCACCTCTTGGCCTAGAAAAGATGACTGTTAAATTTTCAGGAAAGCTGCAAGCTGAGTTACTGAACACAGCCATTATTTTTAAAAAAGCAAAGAAATTACAAATACTTATAATGAAATAAATTTTAGAAAAATCAAAGATAATACAAAAAAAATTCACTAATTATTAATTATTATAATATAGTTCACATATATATACTTTTGAAGTTTTTTACAATTATTAAATCTGTATGGTAAAAATAATATATAAAATAATATGATATAATATGGTAAAGTAAATTAAATGAAATCATTTTCCTTGAAACTTTCAAAATGCAAATATATTAAAACTATACCAACTTACTCTATATTCAAAAAATACATGGAAACATATATTTTCTAATTACTAATGTGTATTCTTTCAATTGATCTACAAACTTTAGTGAGTATCTACTATATGCCAGATATTTATACTAGGTGATATTGAATATAACATTTGTTCTCAGCTTCTTCTGGTTATTATTTTATCTTGGCTTTTTAAAACTTTGTACATCCCCAGCAAACTTTATAAAAGAGATTTCACTTATATTTTTGATATTTCTACTATGATTTATCTTAATAAAATGGATTTTATTTGTGTCATATATAATATAAAGATATGCAACTGTGAATCTCTGCCCAACTGTGTTGGCAGCTTCAAATTGGTCATAGTGAGAGGATTTACCACAAAAGTCAGAAAATGCTACAAATCAGAGAGCTGCAGGCATTTACTGGCATAAAGTAGATCTCACAGTCTAAGCAAAGGTATAGAATATTTTATAGAAGTGGAAATTTAAACTCAGAGAAATTAAATGAATTGTCCAATGCTACTTATCTCATAAGGGTTACAACCAACATGTTCTACCTGACTCTATGCCAATATTTTCTTCTGTGATGCTTTTTTGGCTAGAAATACTAACAACATCACAATGGCCAACTTTGTTGAGTTACTCCTCAGTGTCAGGGTCTCTGATAAATACTTAATGTTCCTTATCTTGTCACAGAATAACTATAACCTTTATCTTCAATTTGCAGATGAATAAAATATGTCTTTAAGAATTTACTTTCCTTTTCCAAAGTCAGGATTTGAACTCAGACCTCTCTGTCTCTAAAGCCAGAATTCTACTCATATTACTCACTTAAATAATTTTCAAAGGGTGATTTAAAATAAAAAAGTAGGTGGAGAAGTACCACACACAAATAACTTTTCTAATATTTTTAGCATCAGGCTTGGGAGGCTACTTTTTTTAAATTTCAATTCTTATCTATGTTTAAATACTGTCAAGTTCTTGTAAATTCTTTTATCCCCTTTGCTGCTTTTAAATGTCACTAAAAAGCACTTCACCCTGCACTCTGTAACTGTGAAGGCAACTATTTTCTAACTTTAAGGAACACTTGCAAGAAGAGGAACCTAATTTATAATATGACTTAAGTCATTTTAATAAAGAGACTTGAGGCCTATTTCAGGAAACATTTTCAGGAAGTGAAATATTATTTAAATGAAGAATATTATTTGTTTTAAAACTAACTTTGCTAAGCTATTTAAAGTATCATTAAATATCAAATCTAAATAATGAGAAAGACTAAAATGTGAAACATTGATAATATTATTAAAGGTTATTATTAAAGAGGTAGAATTCTTAACAAACTACCAAGATTTTGGTAAAAGAGGGACACTTAGAAAACTAAGAGTGATAAAATGCAATGAGGAAAGGAGTACTAAATATCATAAACTACATATCGATGGGAAGGAAGAAAAGGGGAAATAAAAGAAAAAGAAACTCAGTCTGGTAATGGCAAACAAGTAAAGATATGTCTTTAGATTTTTTAAATGGCTACTACCCAATGAAGATGTTGCTATATTAGATTAACATGTTATTTTTATAAGCTCATATACAGATGAGCCATATTCAGATATTTTCTGAAAACAAGTGTTTTTTTCTTTTGCTGTTACTATATTCCTCAAGTATTTTATTCTACTCTCATACTGAGTTGCATCAGCAATAACATTTTCATTTAAAGGTAACTTAAATAATACCAGAATTGATCATTTTTCAACTAACAGCCAGTATTTGAAAGCAATAAAATAATTACATTATGGAAACTATGTTTTGCTTATTGAATATCTCCATTATTACTAATTTCATGTATTTTTTTTCAGTTGAACTTCAAATAATGGAATTCTTTTTATTCCAATAAGCAAATAATCATTTTTTTATTATTAGGGGTCAGAAAGTTATTATTTTTTAATCTGTTTTTTCTTTCTTCAGAACTAACAGGATAAATCTTAAAAATGAACTGAAAAATCTCTATGGATGTTTCACTTTAGTCAAGACTACACTAAAAAACTGTATCTGCAAAGATATAAAATCCTTAAAACATTCAAAAGTATAAGTATTGGTATTAAAAGAGAAAAAAGCTGTCCTTTTATACCATGTACTGTAATTTTGCCACAAAAATGAATAGTACTGAAACTGAAAGCTTATAAAAAGATAGCTAATAAATTTTTGTCCTTTTCATAGGTTGAAATCTATTGTTCAGATACTACAATGATGATAATGAAGGAACTACACACTTACCCAGGCTTCATGAACTAAATTGTTTTATTTGTTTGTTTTTCAGATTGCGCACATTCAGGTAGAGTAATAAAGAACTCAAATATTTCAACTTGAAGTATATTAAGAGGGTAGCTTTCAAGTAAAACTTAAGTTACGATTATTTTAATTACTTTTAACCATTTTGTTGTGTATATTATGTGCATTTTACCATAGAATATTGAGTCTAAAAAATGGAGGAGGTAAGACATTTGGAAACAAAAATATTTATTTGATTGGAAAGCTGATTTTATTAACATTTTCAAAGTTATAATTTTGTCTTAAAAACTTTTCCCTAAAAACATTTTTAATGTAAAAATTGTGATAAAATAATTCTTAATGTTATATTATCTTCTCATTAGATTTTAAATTTATGTATCTTTTGGTATATACAATTTTTTTGTAAAATTGAAGATTTCAGTTATATTAAAAATAGCAAGATCTAATGGAGATTCAAAGAACACAATTTATTTTAACTATATAGTCATCTCTTTATTTTTTCTCTTACATTGTGGCTTTAAAAATTTTGATGATGGTAAATTATTAGTGTAATTTAAAATATATAAAATAAAAATATTTTATTAAAAAATTAAGATTAGATAATTAGGAATTTTGAATATTTTATAACATACTACTCAATTTTTCAATATTTTGAATGTATTGATAAAAATAATATGCACTAATATCTAATAAGAAAATATGATGAGGATTATCTTTCCAAACGTGCAATATCAGACTGATTCTATACTTTCTCAAACATTTTAGAATTTGTCTCCATAACATAGTTATTATTATTAATAAAAAGGAATTATTATTAACTGAAAAAACTGATTCTATAGAAGTACATATTTCAATTTTAATTAGCAACTGAATTAAATGCAATTTGGATAAATACACAATTTTATATTCACAAGTTGGAATAAAGACATTTAGAATCTTTAGTCAGTAAGATAGACAAGCAGGAGAAATAATTATATATAAACAACATCAATCCAGTATTTTAATTAAGCTGTTCTATGTACATAGATTACTTTGGCTGAAAACATTCCTGAGAAGTCAATGTTAGAATTCTTTACTCATATTATCATTGTAGATATACTTGAAGATGATCACACCTGATAAATATTGTTTTCTTTAAGGTGGAAAGGAAATTTGATTGTGTAGAAATTATCCACCAAAGTCAGCTATTTTATGACAAATTTAGATATTGTATGTGTGCTTTAAATAAGAATATAAGGAATGATTTCAAAATGTGGGAGCAGAATAGGAGAGTAGGAGGGAAGGAAATATTCTTAAGTGCTTCATTTGGTTCAAGTAACAATGACATATCAAGTAAGCTTACTATTCATCAAACACATTGTCTTTTTGTCATAGAAATTTCATTTCATTGTTAAGTTTTTATTTGTTGTTGTATTATTTCCTGAATGCAAAGGAATGGTTAAAAATCCAGAATAATATGTAGCTTTGATGAGTTAACTTAGAATCAATTTGACGAACTTTTTGTTGTGCATTTGTTAAAAATGAAAAGACTATAGTACTTACAGAATACAATGGCCGGATTCTCAATTTTGCATAGTAAATCTTAAACAAATCTGTTTATTTTATTGAATACTCCTCTTGCCATAAAGATCTTGTTAATTCTGTTATTTTTCTTAATAAAAATAGTGGCTTTCAAAACAGTAAACATTAAAAAAAACGGAAAACCTTATTATGAATTTGTTAACCGCATTTTAAAGTGGAAGAAGATTTAGAGGTTATCTAATCCCATCCCTATATTTTCCTTGAGAGACAACTGAGGCCAGAGGAATTAAATAATTTATTCAAATTGCATAGCTACTTAAAGGCACTTAGAAGATTTTCATCTCAAGAAATTTAGAAAAATGGATGATACCCTGTAGTATCCATTTCCTTCAACTTTTCTAATTAGAATTACTCTGAGCTGTGAAGCTACAAAAGCTCTAGGAATATTGATGTCTTCTGGAAGACAAAGTAGCAAGGCTTTATGTATATAAATCTGTGTGTGTGCGTGTGTGTGTGTACATGTATATGTGTGTGTTGTGTACCTCTGAGTATCAGTGGACATATCCAATTTGTTTTTTCAGTCACCCTGTCTTAGCTGTAAGTAAAAATAACAAATATTTTATGTTGTTGGCCTATTTTGCAGCTTAATGCCCTTTTTTATTAGGGATTTGCTTTTCATTCTTTCAGATAATGCTTCATTTGAAAAACTATAAGAAATAAGAGATTTAAAAAAAAGAAAGCATATATCCAGTAACTTTAATAATGGAGCACCAGAATTGTATACTTCAGCTGTTCTGATGATTGTGTTTTGAAAAATGAAAAATTATCTGAGAGCAACATGGTAAAACTTCATTTTATATTGTGATTCCCCTGTTGTAACCATGGCTGATGCCAACACATGTTCTGCGTAAGTAGAGAAACACAAATTGAACTCAAAATGCCCCGAGAGTATTGTCTTTCATAACACCCTGGTGTCCCGTGTGTGGCTGAATGAATAACAAATGACCGAGCTATTAAGATACTAAACAAAAGTCATCTAGGTCCATGATATTGACGTAATAGCATCTCAATACTGTATTTGCTTTCACTAGTTTGTGTAGAATAAAGTAGAATAAATCTTTCTATCTAAAAAAGAAATCAAACTGAGCTTAGTAGTAATTGCTTCAGGAATTTTATAAAAAGAATCCAACTGTAAGTCTTTTTCGTAGTTACACATGTTTACTATTACAGGTATATTTACAACTATGTAATTGTGTAACTTCCTATTTTATTTTTTACAAAGTGTAGTTCTAGATGTTGGTGTTAGTCTTTATGAGTTTAGTTTCTTCATCATTAACTACCAATTTTACAACTAATGTGGAATCCATCCAATAGTTGACATATAAAGCACTTATGACTGTACACCCAGATCTCTTTTAGTACGATTAAAATCAAATTTTCAAATTGCTTTCAGAGAGCATGAATTAAGGACAGTCAAGTTTACTATATCCGTGTATATATGTGTATATTTCCGTTCTCCACAGAGTTATGATCATGAGGTAGTTTATCATTGCCACTTCTAGTGTAAACTCTGGTCCAAGTGACGCTTTTGTTGTACACACATGTGTGTTATATGTGGCTTTGTGCCCACAGGGATATTGTAAAATGATTCATATTACTCTATTTTTATCATATTTCATAAATATCCAAATTATTGATACGTAATAAAAGTTAAACAAAGATTCTCCCATTGCTCAACATTTATAATACTTCACCTATATTTTAACATAGTGGCCCTTGCTACCATGAATATTTTCTATAAAATAGTATTTGAGATGCATTGATGTATCTAGATTGTAAAACTCCCAAGAAAGCTGCATCAATTTACATAGTGCAGGCAGATGTGATGTTAGCACCACATTATATGCATGTAATTTTGTATATTTCCAATCCCTCTTTATGTTAGAAAAAACATCCTAGTTATAATATTATTGAATTATTACTTAGCCTCCAGATTTACTTTAAAAATATTTTTATATAGTGAAAGTATTTTTTCACTCAAATTAACACATATAAAATAGGAAGATTAAGGCACATAAAGGCCATGGGCTGCATTTTGCAGGGGATAGGTTCTGGTTGAATGAGATCTGGGATGTGTGCCAAATTAATAGAAAAAATCCTGTTCTTCCTCTCCAATAGCCACAATGTTCATTATTTAAAAAAAGCGTACGAACCACAGGATTTGATTTTAATAACACCAATGTCTTCATTAATCTGTATGTTCCATTTAGCCTCATTATTGAGCAAATGTTGAATTAATGCAGTGTACATTATTGTTGGACTTTCCTTGCAAAACCTCTTTTCTCTCTTTTATCATTCATTCAGAGACCATCATGTGTATACGTCCTGTTTTTAGACAGGCCTAAGGCCCTCACAAATTGAACTCAAAATTCTTCCCTCTACTGTAGGAGAAGACTTTAGGTTTGAAGAATCTACAAAGGGGTGTGAGAAACAGAACTGCAAATTCCCATTCAAAACCATAATTATTTTTCTGTCTTTTTAATGCTGTCATGTCAAGACACCTGCAACTGAGATGATATTTCCTTGATGGTCTCTGGGCCTCCTTCTAAATCAAGAGTGGTGATAGCCAACACTGCTTTGTATCTGCGGAACAAATAGTGGCCTTTGTCCAGCACAAGTCCCTAAACAAACTTAATCTCTCTAACACTGTGACAGATGACATTTAGATGTCCTTGTTACCCTTAAAATGAGTTTTATTGACAATCAGAGAACAAAAAGAAGGCCCAGATAAAGCCCAATGTTTTATAGGCTTGCTAACAACATCTTAGTGCTGAGGGTGAGGAGAAAGCCTGAAGTTGCCCCCATTTTCCCCTGCTTTGCTATATCACCATGACAACAGATATAGAAATCACTTAGTGACTCCCAGAAAGAAAACACAGTGACACAGTACCCCTTGTATGGCGAATCAAACTAAAGCCTTCATTCAAATGGCTATTCAGCTTGGGCATTCATGTAGAGGATAGGGTGGATTTTACACAGGTAACTACAAGAGAAAGGCCAGCAAGCCCTCCAGCCACAGCATATGGCAAAGTCTCTGTCTAATTAATGCATCCTCAATAGAATTTATCCATTTTAAATTTGTTTTCTTTTACTTGAAACATCATTAATGTAAAGGGCAACATTAATCAACATCATGGAACTTAAAAGGGCATTAAAGAGTGATCTTTTTCCCTATGCAACAAGAATCTTTTCAAGTAGTTGTGTTAACTGCAGCAGATTCAAGGCACATTCTGAGTCTGTAATCAGAAAACAAATCTAGAGAGGCCTCTACTGGCGAATCTCTCTCTGTGCAGTTGTCCTTGTGGAACTACCCTGGAAAAACAAGCAGAATGACTTTCAGCTTTTTATTGGAAAGTTGCTCACCAGATAGATGACCAATGAATGTACTGTAAAACACTAAATAATGGCATTCACACTTTTGAAGCTGTCGTGTCTAACTGCTTATTCTCAGGTAATAAAAGGACCCTCAAGCTCTGATGTACCAGCTTGCTTGGACTCTGAGATATTTTAAGATTATTCAACAAAGAAATAACAGATAATCATTTTTTTTTATTTGTACATAAAGCTCCCATTCAAGTTTAAGATTTAAAACCATTTTGATATGAAATTGTATTTCTTGAAATTGTTTGTTTGGGAGGCACACTGTTCACACACATATTCATGTATTTCCCACAACCAGCCAAAAACTGAAATAAAATCTTTAGATAAAACTAAAGTGCCCATAAAATATTTTGATTAATCAAAAAGCAAAAGTTTACTGCTAAGATTTCCTAAGAAATGTTTACAAAATATAGTCTCCTCAGGAGACTAAATACAGTACATTAAAATATTATTGTATTTTCATGGAATTGGGCTGAAAATAGCCTCACCACTTTGTGAAGTCACTTTTTGGAGGGGGGGGTGGGGAAGAAAAGATTTAATTTTTTCATGAGAAGTTGAAAGTTATTTAATTTAGTATTTCCTAGGATGAAGATATTTATGATGTTTCTACATAAGGAAGCTCTGGAACTTTTCTCTTTGAAAAGAAAAAAAAGACCTGACTCCATAAGTGTCTTTGTTCAACTCTGGAATATTATGGTGATGCTACGTGTAACCTTGAAACTTTTCAAAAGGCAAAACCCCAAACCTTCTCTTGTTTTACAACATTTACATTTTTTTATATCCAATATTTTTGAAATCTGATCACAATAAAATACTATTCAAATTGCTTTTATTCTCTTATATCATTCAAAAATTCCATGAGTTATTTTTTGCTGTAATGACTGATATCTCGGTATTCCTTGCCAGGATATTTTTAGTAGAGTCATTTCACATTTCAAATGTTTATTTCAAATGCTTAGGTGAGATTTTGAGATAAATTTTACAAAGTAACTTTTCCTAGGGTGGTTTGGTTAGCATGACCCAGTAAATTACCTTTGGATCATACAGGTAATTTATGATCTTAAAATTAAATTCTGTTAGATGTCTTGAAATCACTTCCTTTTAGTCCCAATAGTGACACCTACTGGTAGTAAGAGAACAAAAAAATAGTTTTAGTTTGCTTTCTGCTTACTGTTTTAGAGAATCTTACCAGGGACTCTGTTGTGATAAATGTACCTTATTTACAATTAGTTTTTCAGGTCTTTAAAATAGAACTCTACATTACCAAAAAATGATTAGTCAGGGAGAAAACCCAAACAGAATAATGCAGGTATTTAATTATGAAAAAGGAAAACAACTTACTAGCAGAGGAATATAGCCAAACTTGATACCAAATAGTGTGGAGAATATGTAATTACAATCTTTTGAGTTCTTAAATATTGTGGGAAATGAGAAGTCATTTAGAAATTGTTTTTAGCAATTGTTTTACTAAATGTACAATATTTCCCAGTTAGAACTGGAAGATGAAAAGTTGAAATGCTGTAAAAAAAAAAAAAATCTACTTAGCCTGTTTTTTTTTCCCCACATATGTTTATTGAATGTTTTATATTTAAGAAAGAGCAAAGTCAATCCAGGAACAAAAAGAATAATACACACTTGATAGCAACCCAATTGTTAATAATCTTTGAGGTTTTATGCTAATTTAACCAGAAACGCTCTTTTAGAACATGGATTTATCACATGTCATAGAATATTGGAGTCACATTAGAATGTGATAATTTCTCCACTGAGCTAGAAGCACATGGTTTGCAGAACATTGGCTACGTTAAAAACATATTCTGGCGCCGGGCGCGGTGGCTCAAGCCTGTAATCCCAGCACTTTGGGAGGCCGAGGCGGGTGGATCACGAGGTCAAGAGATCGAGACCATCCTGGTCAGCATGGTGAAACCCCGTCTCTACTGAAAATACAGAAAATTAGCTGGGCATGGTGGTGTGTGCCTGTAATCCCAGCTACTCAGGAGGCTGAGGCAGGAGAATTGCCTGAACCCAGGAGGCGGAGGTTGCGGTGAGCCGAGATCGCGCCATTGCACTCCAGCCTGGGTAACAAGAGCGAAACTCCGTCTCAAAAAAAAAAAAAAAAAAACATATTCTGCATCAGAGAGGGTTCAACGTTAACAACAATGTCTGTAAAAACAGAATCACAGCTGTCAAGAAGTGGTCTGATCTTTATTTCTCCTAAAGGCTTCAGTGAAGCTCCTCTTTAAATTACATTTGCTCTTAATTTGTAATATGATGACACTAGACATTCCAGTTTTTCATAAAGCACATGAAGATTTAATAAGAAATGCTTTAGATAATTATCTGAAAGCCCATCTAAAACTTGTATATATATATATATGTATATATATATATTTTTACTGCTAAGTAATTACTTGTTAAACTATAAAACACAGTATCAATAATTTTAGAGTTTTACGGTCATATAAGATAAAAATGGCAGACTGGAAAGAAATATGTTTCAACCCAGGTTTAACTGGAATGGGCATTTTTACGCAAAATGTTTCTAATATTTCTTTAGGAAACTCTAGGTGTTTATTTATATTTTAGCTTACAAAGAAAATACAGCTATCAGTCCTCCAAAATATTGTTTTGCCACAGGGGATTGTGGTCAGGTATATAGTAAGCCAGCGAATCATTTAATCCATGATATATATTTATGACTACTTTTGTGATATCACTGAGAGGAAATGTGTGGAAATGTCACAAATTACTCAGCAGACAGTTATGTTGGTGTCTTTGAAACCATGTTTGGCTCTGCTGTGTGCTTTTGTTTGTACAACTTGAGCACATGCTTCAAAATGTCATCCAGATTACAAGCATGCAAGGAATGAAGTATTACTTCTGTATCAATTTCAGAAGCATACTACTGTTATTTCATTAAATAGCTCATCAGCATTACACTAGGTAAAATCATGAAATTCCTTTCTTGTATTTTTTGTGAGAGATACCTTATGTGTTGTTATTTATGATCTAAAATAAATCTTCAAAAATTGTTTATGATAAATATGGGAAAACGGACTTTTAAAAATCATGTAAATTACAACATAAAAATCAGAAAGCACATTTATACAAAATCATTTGGCCAACTTGCTGGCAATTAAGTTGGGTTACAATGTGCTCAGGGTGAAAACAAGATTAGAAATGAAAATAAAATAGCCACAAAAAATTGGAAAAGCTTTGGTTTTGGTTTTCCTGAGTACCTGGACCAACAATTCAGCTGATCATTAAACACAACCAGAAAGAAAGGCTCTATTTTGCCTTTAGAGAGTTCATCCAGAGACTGCCCAAGGGATTTGTACAGAATAAAGCTTCACAAAACCCAAGGGCTGTCAGAGGGAAATGGTATCCAGGAGGACAGGGCAGGCCAAGTATCCCCTCAACAGCAAAGCCACACAAGAGAGCCAGAGGCAGCACTGCGGCTGCCAACACAACCGCCTACCACGTCTGCCAAGGAGCCAGAAGCCGCTTGTGGGAAAATATCACTTACCCTTAGCATCTGGGTCCTGTGATTGTTATCCAAAGAGACAGAGTGGTAAGATATAGTGGGATAAACAGCATCCCATTAAACACACACATGTACATACATGCACACACACATTCTCTTTCTGGGTAGAGAGAGAGATAAGCCATACATTAGACTTTCTGTAGTTGGAATTCTTTTAAATCAGATTTATTCTATATATTCATATTTAGTTATATATTCAGTTATGTATTTATATTTCATAATGAGATGGACTTTAGCAATTATTTCTCACTAATAGCTTTAAAAAAACAGGATTTTAGTTGTATTTGTGGTTGTTTGAAGATGTGTATAATCCACTATGAAATTTTATTTTCTTGGAGTAGTTGGTTAAAGCTGGTGGATGGGATTATTTAAAAATTAAATATTGATAATGAATAAATAAACTAAAACATGCCACACTTTCATGTTAAACCTTTTTTCTTTTTCTTTTCTGGTGTTGTGTCACTACTTTTAAGAGGCAAATTTCCAAAATATATACTCATAAAATAACTAATAAATTCTTATTAAACATGTGCTATACTATAAGCATGTGATATATATCATTATATAATAGATGTAACTCTGACATATATAATGTTACATGTGGATATTATATATATTTCAGCTTAATAAAGTACCTTCTAAAATATACACTTTCAATTTACATCTGAATGAATGTTCTTGAAGTTTCCAAATGTGGCAATCTGATTGTATATATTCACTTTGCATAAAAAAATGGGGAGGGAGGGGAGGGAAAGATCTAGAGAATTAAAGATTGGAGACACCTTGTGGTTGATGTAAAGGTCTTTATTCATTCTTATGTAGAGAATTTGAAGATTATTATTATCTTAGAAAGTAGTTTTTGAGTCTTCAGTAAAAGGGTAAGAAATATATTTTCATTTTGAATATTCTGCTCTGATACCAATAACAAAAAATAATGCAGTTTTAAGTGTCAATGGCAATACAATGTACCCAAAGAGAAATTGTTTTATATTTAATTTTATAATGTCAATTCAATTGTACAGTTTAATAGCATTTAGAATAACAATCCCATTTATTTACACAGTGGATTTATTATTAAAACTATTGTTTTGCATGAATGAAATTAAAATTTCAGTGGCCTTTAGTGACTAAAAATATGTGTATCTCAAGGTAATAAAATCTATTAGGTTGGTGCAAAAGTAGTTGCACTTTCTGCCATTACTTCTAATTGCAAAAATCGCAATTATTTTTGCACCAACCTAATAGTTTCTTATTTGTGCATGTTATGTGAGATAATGCATATGGAGCAGTATATCCTATAATATGCATAATAACATGCACTTGATTGTTTATAAACACGTTTCACACATGCATAAACTATATTGCATGAACATTCAATTTTTAAATTTATATAAATAGCAAAGTAACTTACGAATGTTTACCATCTAATGCTAACATGAATACAATGTTCAAGAGAGATAAAAGTTTTGTGGATGTGCAAAACCACATGGTAAACAATTGGTATGTTTTTGATTATTTTTCTTGTTTGTTATCATACATACAAGGACGTTTGATTCTAATTGATAATTTTTTGATTAATAGATTATTTTCTGGTACCAAATAATTCTCAAATTGATTCAAATTTAGTTTCACTTTTAGAGTATTTTTATGTAAACTAGATAATAATGATGTAAACTGTTTTTTTTTTTTTTTATATTGCATCTCTATGTAATGGTGGAAGAGCCTGTGAATTCAATTCAATAAGGCTCAATTATGAGGAATGAGGAAGAAGATAAAGGAATAAATAGATTCTAAATATTTTATTTCATTAAAAAATGGAAAATGCTCAATTGAAATGTGAACTACTTATCCAATATTTACAAATACATAAATAACTTATTAGTAAATGCAAAAATATCAATAAGAATTTATAAAAAGTTTTTGGACTATGTGTTGTTTTATTTCCCATGAGGGAAACAGCCCCAGAAAGATGTGAATAAAATCAACTACTTTCTCTAGGCCATTTAAATGATTACACTCTAAAACTAGAAACTGAAATGCAAATAGTTAATTTTAACTTTATAACCAAACTACTTTTACATATATGTTGCATTTGTTATGTCTTTTCCTTGAAGCTCTTGTTTATTTCCTTGTCTATTTGCCTTTTTCCCATTTCATTTCTAATCCTGAAAGTTTGTAAATTCAGTTTTCATTGTTTTAATTATGTTTGTACCATGCCTTTAATCTTTAATAGTTTTTATAAGTTTAGTTGGTTTATTAACCCATAAGTTTGATCAGGTATTCTTTAACACCACAAAATATATGTCTAGGATATACTATTATATACAAAAGCATTTCATGTGAGTCAGTGTATTAAAACTGTTAAATTTCAAATTATTATAATTACATGGGGCAGGACCATTTAACCCTTTATGATCTTTACATATTAAATAGTGAAAAAAGAAACCATACTCATTTATTAAAGCCAGCACAGTCTACAGCCTTAACTAAATGTTACATAGCCATGATTTCCAGAGGTTTATCTTTTTTATAAGATACCAACTGAAGTTACAGAGGACAAGTTATCTTCTCATTCCCTGTGTTCATTCTGTGTTCTTTACAACTGTCCAAATTGTATTAGAATTTGCTTATAATGATGTTATATGATGTCCTTGTTGTGATACCTGCATTTCTAGAGAACTTAATATTGATTTACTATGTCTTTTGCCCATCTTTGAGCAGCCTGGATAGCAATTACAGCTGTTGGTGGTATCTATTTTGTCTTTTCATAATTGTCATTTCAAGTTCTACTTAAGATTAAAATATGAAAATTGTACCACGTGCATATCAACAGTGCATTA
Organism: Sapajus apella; assembly: GCF_009761245.1. Classification (NCBI taxonomy): domain Eukaryota; kingdom Metazoa; phylum Chordata; class Mammalia; order Primates; family Cebidae; genus Sapajus; species Sapajus apella. Next base: position 19,886,038 of record NW_022436944.1, on the reverse strand, counting down.
ACTAAGTTATCAGCAATATCTGTGAAACACTATTACTTAACCATGGTTCTTTACATTGCTTCTTCATTTTATTTATGAAAATTGCATGCTACAATATAAACTTGAATAAGAAATACATTCAAAGGTGAGTCTCCCTGACATCAAGTCCTCATCAGGATCATTACTATCTTCCTAAGAAATCCATGGGGATTTCCCAATACCTGCTTGCCTCTGCCAAATGCTTTCTCCCACTCAGACTGGGATTTCAGATAATCAGGGACTGCTTTGTTTTTCTTCAACTCTTAATTTAAAAGAGCCTTCACAGTTTTTGAGCTTTCTCTACTATTCTCACTTTAATCCACATTTCACATAGGTATTCTATACAAGGAAAATCGTGTTTAAAAGGTATACAGGAGACTTGAAATTTCTTCATTACAAATAGATCTACCAGGTACAGATTTCTTCAAAGCACTCTTAAGAGCTGTACTGAAACTGAAAACTGTCTTATTTCAAGACCAAATACACTTATGTGGGGCAGGAAGACAGGAGATGACATTGCCTGGGCTTCTCTCATTAGGAAATTTATCATACAGAAGCTGTAAGATAATTTTAAAGTTTTAAGGAGAGAAATTCTTTTGCAACTAATTTGGAATTTTTTTCCTGGTCAATTTATATAAAACACACAGTTGAAATAACTAAAACATTTTATGATTCTATTTTAACTTAACAAACCTTGAACTGCTCAAGAAAGATTTTTTTTTTGTATTGCACAGTGAAAATAAATATTAAATATCAGGAAGAAACTGAATAAATATTTGAATACCCTCCCACGCATATTCCCTCACACACACACACACACACACATACACACACAAAAACACACATGCTTTCCTGCCAGCAGACTAAATCCAGCTAGTTCCTGAAAGGCAATTATTTTGAGAATCACTATTGTTTTATTTTACTACATTTATCTGGAGATTTTTAATAAATGACTATATGTGAAGAAATAATATCTGCATCTGCAATCACTAGCAGCAGCCCCTCCTTACGAGTCTGTGTAGGGCATTTGTGGGTGTTGTTATTGTTGTTGTTGCAATCTAGCTAATAAAGGCTTTCTCTTACACAAGAGAATTTTGACAGGGTTGACTCCAGACAGCTTTCCAGCTGAGGTCTGGGGCCTTGCTGAACTTTCAAAATTTTCCCATTTGAGCTGCATCAAAGTGAAGGAAATTCAAGGATCACTAACGTCTCAGATGGTAGCACTTGCCCTAACAACGAAGGTTCAGGAATTCTTTGGAGCAGGCTGAGGTCATTTTTCTCCCCTTTTCTCCAAATGCTTTTCTCTATTAATCAGAGCTCAGAGCTCAGATTGGTCTTCAACTTCCTCCCAATCCTTGCTAAGCCTGTCATTTCTAGCTATTATTTACTTTAATGGACTTTGGCTGATCCCTTATGAAGCTTTGGATCTGAGAATAATAAGGCTGGAGAGCAACGGGCATAGACATGGGTGTGGGTTTGCCTGCAGATTAACCGTGGCAGATGGGCTTTATTGCGGTTTCCTGTGTACTGAGCGTTGATTGAGAGGGTATAATGAGAGAGGTGGTGTCTACACAATGGTCACAGCCACTTCATTGCACTTTGCGTCTAAACAACCCCATTTTTCTAAATCTTTGGGTTGTGAAATTTTAGGAAGTCAGAGCACAAGAACAAGTACAAAAACAACTGTAAATAACCATGAATGTTAATCCAACACTAATTGGTCCCTTCTTTCAGTATGAGTCCATTTTGCTCAGTTTTTTAAATTCCGGGTAAATTAATGGCAAAGATAGTTAAAATGTTCTTGCATTAGGTGGTTTTGGATGAAATCATGAGCAACATGTATTTTCTGTGTGTTTTTTGTTTGCTTGAGTTTTTGGTTTGTCCAGTTAAATATACGATCTATTTGATTATTGCCACAGACAACAAATGCTTAAGTTGTAGTTATTTTATATGCTTTGGGAGTTATGTTGGACATATTTTTTTGAGGTAAATTATCCATCAACTAGAGAATATTTTAAAAAATAACATCAGGACAATTGTTTTATTTCTGGCATAGTAAATAAAAAATGTGCTTTTTTTTGGTACCTGCATTTCATGCAAGTTTCTGCTCAGCTCAGTTGCAACTCACTATGCAATTAAAACGTTTTTGTCATAGGTGCTATCTAAAATTCTTTTACATATTCCTCATTTTTAAGATTTTACTTAATTCCTCCTTTTCATCAATGGATTAAATCACAACTATTGATTCTTTTCTTCCTTTGGGGCTTTACCCATCTGTCTTAATGCTTTCATCCTACACCCCTTGGTCTCAGAGGGGTGTTCTGAAAATGAACCGCCAAAACCTGGAGAAGACTCTAGGTCAAGTTTGTGTACAAGAGTTTAAATTTTTAGTGACAGTCCTCTCTCACAGCCGCCTGAAAGTTTCCACACAGAACTGCACAAGCGAGCACCACCAATTATCCTCCTCCTTTGAAAACCATTATCAAGTTTTTCAAAACTTCTTTCATTTCACTGTTGTCAGTCACTGAAAAGGAAACTAACCACCATGTCAAGACAACTCAGCTGCCTAGCAACGCAGGGCCACATTTTAATTCTGACTTGCTTCTGGTCTTGACTAATAGAAAGTGACTATGTTAAGCCAGTCACAAGAGTTGTTTGTCACTTCTGAAATGCAAACAAAACTATATTGTTTTCCAAAGTATTGGGTGTGATTGATGTAAAGATTTACAGTAACATCATTCATTTTCCCTTGTGTTTTAGTAGGATTGATGTCATATCTTTTCATGCTTTATTAAATGCTTTAAAAGAGCTCAAAAAACATGACGCTTTTTGTCCTTTAAAGAGTCTAAAGAGAGGTTTTTCTTTCCAGTGAACTAGGCTCTAACAACTTGTGAAATTTAATGAATCTATTCAACTAGTGTCAGCCACATCAATAAATAATTTAATAAGAAACCACCATCCGTGAAGGAAAATGCCATTTAAACAATCAGAGAGAAACAGACCAGACCAAGGTCAACATTATGGGGTGGCAGGAGGAAAAATTGAGCTTTTAAGTCATGAGTCTTAGGGTTTGGTTTATGAAATTTTCCCACAGCCCTGCATTCTTGCTTTTGGTAATCAAAGCTACCAGTTGCTACAGGTGCAATTTCAATTTATAAATTTTTTCAGGCATGTATGTGGAGATATCTACAGTGAAAGCACAGTTTGTAAATCTCCTAAATTCATATAAAGTGCTTATTCTAATTAAGAAATTGTAGCTGTGCTTGAATGTACTTCTGCTGCAAGTGATTGGAAGCCAATTAATAACATAGAAGATATCACTATTTTAAATACTCTCTAAAATTAATGATATACCTAGTATTTTATATAAATATATAGTGAATCTTCATTTAGTAGGTACATAAAAACGTGCCAATTTGTGTGATTTAAATGTACGTAAATGAGAAAAAGATAATGTTCTCCGCCAAGAGAATGTAAGACCTGTGTAGTAAAGAGAAATTACAGGCATTAAATATAATTTTCTTGCGATATAATATTCTAAACAGTATTGCAATAATCATTTAACAAAATGTTTATTAAAAATTATAGCTTAAAAAGGTCAGAATAATACAAAAAAAGTAAGCTGGATGTCACCATCATGGAAAGGCAGTAAAAAGTTTTTTCTTTCAATTCTAAAAATAATTCAGTATTAAGAGATTGTTTTCTCAAAATTTTACTCATATTCTAAAATGGAATCTAATGATTAGGTAGGACAGAAAAGACATAGTTTAAAACTTGTTAAAACACAATAAATGTGTGTTTTAAGATGAATAACAAGCATTGCATATGAAGAAGAATTGGTGTTAAGGAAAAGAGATTATTTTATCTTGAAATGAAGTAGAAATCTTAAACAGCTTTAAAAGACTTAATTCATTTGCTATATTTTGTCTAGTTAGCCTATAAGAACACTAAATGTAAACTCAAAGAATATTATTTTTAATTGAAACAGAAGTGGTTTGGGTTCCATTTAAGATTTTATATTTAAAATTATTACATTCTGGTAGCACTGTGATGTATTGAAATATGCCTAGCTTTGGATGTCAGATCTGGGACCGGGACCCATTTTTCCAGTCTTCAAACAGGGGAAAATTATTTACCATCCTGGAGCTTCACTTTTTTCATCTATGAATGAGGATAAAAACATATTTTTCAAGGGCTATTGGGGTGATGAGAATATCTGGCTCATCAAAGAACTCAACATAAGTACAGGTAGTAATAGGAATGGTAGAGCATGTTGCTTAAACATTCAGATTCACAAACTAACTGCCTCGGTACTAGCTATGTGACCTTGAGCAAATGGCTTGCATTTTTTGAATCATCAAAACTTCATCTATAAAATGAGGCCAATAATAACAGCTGTATCTTAAGGTAAGTGTAGACATTAACCCATTTATGCCAAAATATTGCATATAAACACCTTAAAAAGCATTCATAAGCAGGTGATCAATTAGCCAATGCTAGTTGTTCATATTATAATTATGTCTGTGTTAATGTTATTTTTTTCAGATATTAAAAATAAATAATTTAGCTCTTCACATTTTTTTAAATGATAAACCAAAATTAAAGGCTTTGTTTTCAGATTGGTAAGTAGACTTGACTACCAAAGTTCATTCCATAACAGAAGAAATGAAAAGATATAAGTAAGCTTTTAAATATTGATGATTTTAATCTGAATCATTTTTAACCAGATATTATCTTGAAATATAATGGAGCATTACTGTAGCAGATCTTGGCAAAGCTCATAATATTCCAGCTCCACATCAAAGGCTCTTTGTCAAATAAGTCTAATTATTTTATACAGTCAATTATTATGTGGTACCAGTAATAGCAAGAAATAATAGAAGGCACAAAATCTGATAGCTTGAAGCCCACTCTTAGTTTTCTCAGAATTTCCAGTAGAGGCAAATATTTATAAGCTGAAAGCAACCTATGGACATGTTTTGCTCGTCCTACACAGATTTTTAAATTATTATTATTGAATTGATTGGCAATTTCTGAACTTTAGATTTTGAATTAAAATCCAGATTCCTAGGTTTTCTTTAAATATCAGAAGGATAGCAGGAGTGAGACTGATGTAGCAGTGTTGGGTAGTGGATGAGTGGCTGTGGGTTTTTTTGATGAGGTCTAAATTATCTATTTCATGTTTGTCAACGTGTTTTCTCCAAGTACTACAAAGTACATCCATCTAGATTGACCTGTTTAAGCTATATGCCTGGCCCCCAAAGGCATCCAGATTTTTAGCACAAGAACTCAAATGAGAAATCATGAAGAATCCATTAGCTGAGTCCAACATCACCTACTGCACACTGGGCCCATTGCACTTTGTAATTGTATTACTTTTCCTCCAGTATCTTCACAGGATCTTAGGTATAGTGATCTCTGAAAAGTGTCAAAGACAACTTCTCCCTGGGCCTGAGAATAAATTATCTTTTTCCTGTCACTGTATGTAGCTTTTTTTTTTTTTTTTTTTTTTTTCTTGGCTGGATAGAGAAGAGATTAAGTGCCCAGTGAAGAGCTGCAGCGGGCCATGAGCAACCAGGGGTCTGTGGTCCATCTCCTGTAACTGGTGACAGCTTGCCCAAGACTGCACTCATGACCACAACAAAGATGATGGCTTTTCTGTTTTTCCTGCTGCACTACATCAGATACCTGTGCAAATACTGAGGTGACACTATGTGAAGTCTGACTAGTGACTCACATATATTCATTTGTAGATTTAAAATTATTTTAGACTGAGTTATAATTTTTGTGGTAAAAATAACTAGAATAATAGCATCTAAATCATACTTTTAAACTTTTTCATATTCTTTCCTAAATACTTTGATAAACATTTATATGGCAACATTATTTGTTCCATTTTTTAAAAAGAGGGAAAATAGGCCATGAGAAACTAAGTATCTTCGAATTCCAATTATTCTTTGTATGTTGTATCATAGTATCTCATTTGCAACAAGGTCAGTTAAACAGCAAACTAACCAACTGCATAAATAAAAATAATAATATGAAAGTAGAAATTTACATCTGAAACTCTTAACTATAGTCAGTACCAAATGTACTTTTGGTTATCTTGTCAAATTATAGGGATGAGCCGCTGAGATTGTTCAGGGATGCTTGGTAGGGTTGAATGGAGTACTGGAGTGTTGCTATTGGCCTTGAACTAGAATGATTTTTTTTTTTTTTTTTTTTTTTTTGGCTTTCTACCTGGGATCAGTGTCTCTGCCTTATTTGCACAGGGTTCTCATTATCAAAGCAGATTATCTGGCTCATATTACATAACATGTTAAATAACTTCTTTAAATATACATACTTTCATCATATTTAAATGTGAATACTCAGAACTTAAAAACACACAAGATTGTATTAAAAACAATTTCAATTAAAAATAAAATTGTGTTTTAACCTTTATTTGTTTTCTAGGCCTTATTTATAAGTATTCTAATTTAACAATATACAATGCTATTAACCAACAAGTTTAAAGTAAGTATCTGTTTAAGGAAATTGCTTCATAAGAAAATATACTGAATTTTCATGTGATGTCTAGCTGCACTTTTTTTAGTACTTTGTTCATTTCCTGTCACAAGATGTTAACCTCAAAGAAACATTTGGTATCACTGAAATGGCTTTAAACATCATTTTTTAAGCCACAGAAATTGTTTTTGTGATAGTGTGCCTGTTAAATACTATTGCCAGAATATTTAATCATACTTGTCATAACAGATGCAAACACAGAAAAATAATCTTGATATAAGAAAAAGATTTCTAAAGGTTTCAATATCCAGTCAATAGGTTAGCTTTTAAAGCTTATATCTACATCTAAATATAGAATTCCTATTCCCAAATTTAATCTAGACAGTTCTTTAAAATGAAACATAAAGGAGTCTGTCTAATTTCTCATTTGGAAACAAAAGTGTGAAATAAAACACATGAAAATTATTTGTAAGTGGGATGATGATTCCAGATGGAGGCTTTTTGTGCATAAGTAGTTATAAGCATTCATAGACTCTAGATGTGGAAGACATTTGGAAATCATGTAGTGCAACTTCATTAACAGTGAGGGGTCAGCCTTCTAAGTCATCCCCATCCCTGTAAGCTGCTTTCTGGCTCCTTCCAATAAGGGGAAGTTTCTCTCTCTCTCTTTCTCTCTTTCTCTCTCTCTCTCAAGGAATTGTTTCCTTTGAACTGCTTCAGTTGGGTTTTTTTGGGAGCCAAAGTTGCCTTTCCCTGGCTTCCTAAGTCTCTCTTCACAACTGTATGGCTTCATCACAAGGAAGGTGGAGCAAAGCATTTTCAGAGCCATTGATCATGCCACCATCACAAAAATCTAATGTGATGTTTCACCACAGCACACATTCAATAGTTACAAGCGAATATTAATATATAAATTAGGTTATTCTGTATCTAGCACTTATCTGTTTCAAGGTAATTATAATAATGTCATTCTCCTCTTTCACCTTGCCTAAAGAGTCCTGCTAATGGAAGGACAGGATAGAGATCCCTAAGAAGGCCAAATCCCCATTCAATCACTATTCTGCTGCTGCTTCTCTTTGCTTCAAAACCTAACCATATCTCCTTATGCCTACCCATAGTTGGGGCCAAATTCAGGTTTTTTTTTTTGGTTGGGGGGAGGTGGTGGTGAGTGCATACATATGTTTGTGTCATTCACAGTAGTGAAAGGGAGAAAGAAAGTCAAAGCTTCAAGCTCATTTTACCTTTTAAAATGACACTGAGATAACACCAGTTATCTGAGCCCTGTGAAGACCCAGTCAGTATTTGATAAAGGTAGCTGTACTCCTGTTTTGTGTTATTTTTTTAAAAAATTATCTTCTTGTCAAGATGTCCTCAGGTAATTATTGAGTTTAATGAACATTTCTAGAATGCCTAGTAGATGTTAGGCATTTCATCAAGTGCTGGGAATAAAAAATGAATGAGACATAAACCTCACCCTGAAGTTGTTCACAACCCATTGGAAAAGAAGAACATATAAAAAATACTTCCAATAAATAAATAAAAACCCTTAAGGAGATATTAGCACTCTGGGTTATCTACAGAAACAGCAAAAGACTATCACATGAGGGGTTCACAGGGTACTTGATGATATAATAAAGTGACTTGAATGTTGTCCATGGCCATTGGGAGGAACTACATCTGTAAAGGTCTGCTGGCATTTAAGAATGGAGTGCATGCTGGAGGAATAGCAAAGGATCAGCATGGCTGAAGCAACACAGAACATGCTGATAGAAATTTTATTAGGTTGAAAAGGTTTATGTTAAGGTTATTAACATAAAGTAATAGTTTCCGTTAGCAACAAGCTATTTTATTCAGACTATAAATGCTCATTTAAAAAAAAAAAAACAGGTTGACATAATCAAAAGAGTTTGTTGAATTTTTCTTCTACGAGAATATTTTGCCAAAGAAAATGTTTATTTACATGTGAAAAAAGATAATGCTAGAAGATAAACTAATTGGCAACACATATATTACATACAATTTTTAGCTACATAAGTAAACTTTGTGATGCTTTTAATAGTAATAAAAAATTTTATACTATTTATCATAAATAGGGCATTAGTAAAATGAATTTTTAATTATTCATACAATGGAATACTATGGATTCAGTAAAACAAGGATCTAGAAAAATATTGGATTCTATAGAATTGATAGTCATTACATTGACTGTTGGAAAAATAAACCAATGAAAGCAGATTCTGTAATAAACAGTAGAATCCCAACTTTTTTTTTTTTTTTTGAGACTCTTGCTCTGTCACTCAGGCTGGAGTGTAATAGTGCGACCTTGGCTCACTGGAAACTCCTCCTCCTGGGTTCAAGCAATTCTCCTGACTTAGCCTCCGGAGTAGCTGGGAGTACAGGTGCCCACCACCGCACCTGACTACTGTTTATGTTTTTGGTAGAGACGAGGTTTCAACATGTTGGGCAGGCTGGTCTTGAACTCCTGACCTCAGGTGATCCACCCACCTTTGCCTCCCAGTTGGGATTACAGGTGTTAGCCACTGGGCCCAGCTGGACCTAATTTTTTTTAAAAGTATGCATTTACTTATATAGAAAATACATTAAAATATGTATATTGGTGGTGGTCATCTCAGAGTGGTAGGATTGGGTATGATCTGAACTTTCTTAACTTTGGAGTATCTGTTTAATTTTTTTTCTACAATAAATATAAAGTTTTTTAATATAAGAAAAAATAATGATTAACACTCAAGGGATACAATAAACTCTCTAGTTGTAATAAGGACAGTTTTCAAATAGTGATTCCCAGTTCTGCCCTCATATGTAGATAAAGCAGTAGAATAATGTCAAGGTGTTTTAATTAGTCTTTGGACCTAACACTAAATGTGGCTGTCCTTATGGTGGTCTGACTAGGTATTATTCAGTTCACATAACACCATAAGGACAATTCTGTCCAGAAAGTTGTTTCTGGGGTTAGATAAATTTGGCTAACAAGAAAGCGTTGGTTGAAGTTCTCTGTAACCTTCTACCACTTATTGTATGTGTATAGTTTTAGGTACAACTTATTGTTCAATTAATTACTTTGTTTTAAAAATTACAAATTAAAAAATACACTGTATGCATTTATTACTGTAGCAATTATCTCAATGGCATAGAGTTCCTTTCTATTTTCCATGCCTTATTTGGAAGGCTTGCCAAAAATACTTCTGCTTTGTTTTACTTTATTTTGTTTAGATTGAAAATTTTACTGTTTCCACTCAGCAAATAGCTCAAACAACAAATAGGTTTTTTTGTGTCATTTAAAAAAAAATTATCTTCTTGTCAAGGTGTCCTCAGATCATCAGATAAATTTTAAAAATGTGTTTTATACTGACTTTGAAATACTATTAACCAAAAATACTCCACATACCCCCTTTTAAACAGGTATATATACATATACATATATATATATATATATATACACATATACATATATATATATATATACATATACATATAAAATTGATTTTTAAATGGTATCTTTGCATTTACCTCCATGGCAATTTTTGATAAATAAAAATTTAAAAATATGATTTATCATTTTATATGTGTCTTAAAAATAAGTACCGGTACTCGATAGAGCAAGTACTATTAAAATGTTACTTCAGTTCTGAGTAAGGAATGCTTTTTTTTGGACATTTATCAAAAAGGCAGTCATAAATCATCACTATATTCCTTTTTAAGCAAAAAGAAGCAATACATACAGTTTGTACACCAGCAGTTTCATCTTCTCTTCATGTTGTGGCAGATTAATACCAGCTTAGCCCAAACATCCAAAGTTATGCTGTTGGCAATGTAGCCATCTGTTTTTAATGAATATCTGGGGTCCATTTTTCAGTTAAGCTTCTCTTATTGTGTGTGTATGTTGCATTTTCAGTGCTATCTGCATAATTGCTTAAAGATTTTACTGCAAAATTAATATCCTTGCTGTGAACAAGGGAACAAGGCAAAAACCAGGATGACAGAGCCTGAGATGAGGTGAAAAGCAAATCCAATTTTTCCTTGCACCATAGAAACCTCGTCAGGACTAGCTTTATCTGGTAATCCACATTTAAACTTTAACCTGTAGGGGGGCTCTTTGTGTTAGATAATGTAAGCATAAAAAGAGGCTGAATCACTAATCAGATTAATCATATTTTGTAAGAATCAAAAGCTTCATTAAAAGGACCTGGTATCCAAGTTACACAGTTTTGTTGTTGTTGTTGTTGGCATAATAAGAGTTTATCATTAAAAAAAAAATAAGAATGACATGAAAATGCTCAAATGTCTGCAACTTTTAGTGAACCTATAGCAAACAAGACCAAAGGACAAAATAAAATCTTAATTCATAAAATTACTTTACCTCCCAACAGAATCAACATATAGATTACTTCAGTTTCTTCATATTTTAACCTTAGAAGACAATATTTGATAGAGGTTGTGACTTCTATTATAATTTTTTCATATTTTGAGCAGTAATCTTCCTTTAATATATTTATATTATATACATTTATAAATTATATATTATACATGAATTATATATAAATGTAACACATAAATGTATAAAGACTACCAGATGATGATTTATTATTTTAAACCATTTCTCAAAATCCATTTCTCTCATTTTGTAAGTTGATTTCTTAAAGGAAGAAAAATTTTTTTTGGAAATAGGGAACTTTCTCAAGAGTAACATGAAAAGGAATGATCTTTGTAGGTCCAGCATTTTCTAAAATGTGATGCAAAGAAATGTAGTCATAAATTTATTTCATGTGTTGAAAAAGAGGGAAAGGAAAAAATGGTACTATTTTTGTAAGCAAAGCAAAACTTAAAGAAAAAAACAAAAAAAAAATTATGTCATTGATAGTCTGTACCATGACTAGGAAATTGTGGGGAAAATGTAATTGTGTGTATAACTTCATGCACACCAAAATCTCCCTTTCGAAAACTCAGTCCTTATAATTTAAAATCAACAGTTTTCAGCATATGGTATGTTGCACTAATGCCTCCTAACAATACTGTTCCAATAATAATCTTGGTGAAAGAGCATGCCGGGTAATAGCTATTGAAAATTGTTTTATGCTACCCTTCTTGAAAGATATCATATAATTCTCGTGTCTAAATAGGAGCATAAAAACATTACATTGGTTCATTTTTCTTAGTACAATAGATACCATTCTAAGCAAAGATCAATTTATAAGATTATATACTAACAGCTGTGGAACTCTAGATCTTAAAATCAACTATACAAAATTGCTTATCAAAATACATAAGTCTTTATAACCAAGTCATTACAGATGAGGAAACTCAACCAAATGAAATGATAATATGGTTTGTTAACAACAACAACAACAACAACAAAAACAAACAAGAAATAGAAGCAATATCAACAGCTTGCTTAGCATGTGATGATACTACATATAATATCTAAATTAATGAATATGTTAAATATTTTGTAAAAGGTCCAAGTCTAATAACAAATCTGTAACTTAAATGTTAGAAATATTAGTTTCTGAATGAATCATCAGTAAGTTTAATGCATACTCTGTCAGCTATATAGATACGTAGTTATGTTTTATAACATCAGACTAGCCTAAATCAAGAATTTCTGCATTTGTATATATATGTGTCTATGATTTATTATCCACGATAATGAAAGTACATTTCTAACTCATCCCCAGTATTTCAATATCCTCAATATTTCAATAGTTTCTATTGCCAATTTAAATTCTACTTTTAACCGTTAAGGCATAACATTTTTCTATAAAGTTTAATTTGCCTGGCTTGTTTTTCTACTTTTATCACAACAAATTAAATTAAAATGTTCAAAATACCCACTCTTAAAAATATTGGTATACAAATTTTGCTTTACATTTTAAAAATAACTTTACCTGTGATTTTTAATTGTAAAGATCTCCACTTCTACATTAATTCCCAAAAGGAAATAAACTGTTTCACTATACCTTAAACGATCTACACAAGTTTTTTAACCATATCCCACAAAAACAAACAAAGAGAAAAACACACACAGCCAAAAAATAAGCAGTAAATCTCTATTTTTTAAAGATTCTAATATCAGAGATCTTTGGTATTTTTAACCTCTGATGAGTTTAACTAATGATGAACAATGAATGTGGTACTGATGACCTATTCATCAGAAAATTAGGCATCTAACTCTTACCAAGCATCAGACTCACTCGATGATTTTGTATAAGACATGTCATCATCCAGATTGTCAGCTCATAATCTATAAAATGCAGAAATGACCTTAGTTACCTCTAAGCCTGCTTACAAGTTGAATATTCAATGATGCTTAATGTTAAATATAGGTGATATTTGAAGGGAAGATCTTTCTTATACAAATATAAATATTCAGAAGTTTCTGGAGTAACAAAGACAAAAATATAATTGATATAACCTCAATTTTATTCTATTAAATTATGTAGTCATCCCTACCACACAAAGAAAATTATAAAGTTCATAAGCCCAGTAAATGCAGATAATATAGGCAGCAATTTGAATCATTTACTCCCCACAAGTTCCAAGTTATTCTCAAATTAGCAATTTTGCCTAAACTGGGCATATGTTTGATTGTTTTCTTTCCCTCTTCCTGCCCTCAATGAATTGTGACAATTTTTACTTTGCCTCAGCATATCAAGTCAGTCATGGAGACAGGAGGCAGAAGATTCAACTTTTGGATGATTATAATTCTTGGGCCTCTAGTCTGCAAAAACATTGAGCAGGATTTAAAGAATGAGCAGAAATACAGATAGTGCTTTAGTTTCAGATTCTCTTGATGCAAATCTCAAAGCCATCTTTTAGGTAAGATTCCCCCCACCTGCCCACCCCCAGTGGAGGAAAGAAAAAAGTCTTTACCATGCTTTAAATAAAAACGAAACAAAAACAAAACAAAACAACAAAAACCTTACATGACTGCTTCCAAGGAAAAAAAATCCCCTTTGGAATAGAGAGCAGCTGTGGAGACATCTGTGGGCTGAACTGAGTCCTAAAAGAACAATTGTGCATACATCTGTGGAGATAAAATAAGTGATGGATAAAATGTGAATTAAGAGCTCACATTCTGTAGATACTATCATAACTGTATAAGAATAAAATGAGGCTCATAAAACATGTTTTTATACTTTACCATCAACTATCTGGTAAATTAAGATATGACAATGAGAGAGCAAAGCAAGGTCAGCTGGAGGGGCACAACACTGTTCCATGTTTTCTTTTTGCAGGGGAGGCCTAAGGACACATTTACCTTCCCTCAGTGAACATCGCATATTTTCGTTTGACCATCTGTACTGAGAGAAATTTCAGTGGTATCAGCAAACCACATGTGGCTTGTGCCACATGTATTTGTTCCTCAGTAACCTAGAATATTTTTTCAAATCTTCACATAGTTTGGTAAAATTTGAATCGGACTGCAAATAAAATATAGCTAAGACATGGAGCAAATCAACTATTCTGATGAATCACATAACAAAACACATGATCTTAGATGTCCATCAATTTCTACCTTACTTTCCAAATAAAATATTGGACTTCAGAGCAGCAAAGACACTTAGCCAAAATCATATAGACAGTGATGGAATTTGAACAAGAACCTCGGTATCTGGTTTTCAATCTAAATTTTTTTACATTATACTCTCTGTTAGTTATCTTGGAAATATTTTACAAGTTTTCTGAAATAGCATTGTGTTTTGACAAAATTTGAATGCTAATTAGAATATAAACATCTTGAGATCAGAGAATTTGCCGGTATTATTGACTATAGTTATGTCAAATCTTAATATTTTGATAACCTATGCAATTCAAGTTACTCCAGGTTATAGAAAAAGATAGAAACTTTGAAATATTTAGTATTCTTTCAAACTCCTCTTGACATAAACTAAACAAGATATCATGGAAACACAAATAACATATTATCAATCATTTTTAAATAAGATTACAGAACTCTTTTACAAACCATTAGTAAATCAAATTGAGCAGTATTTCATAACCAAGGAGGTTTTAAACTTAAAGATTTAAACTTAAAGACATTACTTTTCTTCCTCAAATTAACTGTCCTTAAACTTAAAGATGTTAAGGACAATTAATTTGAGAAAGAAAAGTAATTTAGTCTTCTTTGTATATGAAATTGATAAAATTTAATATTCTCTGTAAGACTGCTAAAAAATGTGAAATAAAAACAAATAGCTCTTTCACAGAATAAAGACTATCTTAAAGCAGACCACATAATTTTTACTGGTAAAATTCTGGAGTCACTTCTACTTTCAACACTTAGGAATACTCTATTTAAATGCTATAAAATACATCATAAGCATAACTATTACCAAAAAAAAAAAAAAAAAGGAGACAAAACAACACTACATATAAATTATGTGCTGTGTATTTGGAAAGCCCAAGGTACTCACCAGAATCAATTGAAATATTATAAGTAATAATATAATAAAGAGTCAATCACAAAATAATATTTAACAGCTCTATAGCAACTTAGATTTAGAGCCTGTAACAGTAAAATAATTCAAAATAGTAAAGTATCACATACAGTGAGAAAAATGCTTAACTGCAGCACTAACCTGAATAAAGAAAATTGAAAGATTTATTAAGATAGTAAATGAAGACTAAAAGATATGTAGATACTTATTATGGTACTGAATTAAAGGGTTTAATAATAAAGAAATGTATTTCTTTAGAGTTAAACTATTAATTTAGTAAAATATTACTCAGTATAGCAAGGGATTTTTCTTTAGAATTTTGCCAAATGATTTATGACTTAATTTGGAATACAATAGATAAATGTAAGAATTGCAAAACCATTTTTGGAAGGATAGTGACACAGCCTCATTGTACAAAATGTTAACTTATGTTCTAAAGATGAAGTAATTTAAACAGTATGATGTTGAAACAAGTATCAATGCAACAAAATATAAGTCAAAAACATGCCTAAGAACATGTAGTAAGTATATGATAAAGGAAGTATATAAGGTTATTAAGGAAAGTAATCGAAATGGTATTGATACAGCATATTACAGGGTATAAAAAATTAATTCCTGATGAATTAAAAATGAACATTTTAAAATGAGCTGATATGGGTATTATAATAAAATATAGTTCAAGACTTATATAAACTTGGACTGTGGATGACTTTCTAAGCATGCTACTGGATGTAGAACTATAAAGGCAAAAACAGGTATATCTCCTTCTCACCACTATACTGTTATTTCCCAGCTGCTAATCTTTTTCAACATGTGTGCTGCTGCTAAAACCTTCTAGATAGACATATTAGAAAAAGAGCACTGGGTACCAGAGGACTCCATAAATAAATTCAGAAGAAGGTGAGTTAGATGTTTAGAAAAGAAGATGGACATTTTCTATTGAAATTATGTCTTAATTGAGCATGCCTATAAAATACAGACAATGTCAAATGACAATTGTATAATATTATAATAATGATTTATAATTATTAAAAATCATCAATATTATTATTTTTCTACAGTGTTCTCTTCATTACAGAACCTAGAATTTAAACTGTTCATATTTTAATTCAGGTGCATTATAAGTGAAACTGAGTTTTTGAAATGATCTGCAAACCTAATCACTGTGCTAAATATATGAGTATGTGGGAAAATACATTTTGTTTTTGAGTGACTGACATTTAAATAGACCTTGAAAAGACAAACAAGTAGTAAAGCAATGGATGCTTATATTTTTCGCTAGCTATTTATAATATAATTTAATACAATCACATCATTATATAATACAATTATATTAATTTATATATAACATAAATAAAATTTACCTGGCTGATTTTGAAAATGTTTGGAATGATGAATTCTTTTATTTTTTCTATATCCTCCTCTTTGGAGTCAGAATGTTTGCATACGATTGGTATCCTTTTAAATTTTTTATCTCCAAAATTTTTTTTTAATTTTTAATTTTTGTGGATATATATATTTATGATATAAATGACATGTTTTGGTACAGGCATGCAATGTGAAATAAGCACATCATGAAAAATAGGGTATGCATCCACTCAAGCATTCATCTACTGATGTTCTCACTTATTCGTGGAAACTAAAAATTTTTTCAAATTTTTGGCTCTTCTGTAAAACCATTTCACTTAAAACACCAACACATTGTATAGTATATAAAAATATTTTCTGTCTTTATATCCTTAGTCTATAAGCTTTTTTCTATTTTTGAAATTTTAATTTTTCTTTTTAATCCTTTTTGTTAAAAACTAATATGTAAGCACATACAGTAGTCTAGGCCTACCCAGGGTCAGGATCAATATCATTGGCTTCTACCTCCACATTTTGTACTACTGGAAGGTCGTCAGAGACAATGACATGCATGGATCTGTTATCTTCTATAATAACAATGCCTTCTTTTGGAATACCTCCTGAAGGACTTGCCCACCGCTATTTTACAATTAACTTCCTTTTTACATAACTAGAGAAAGTACATTATAAAATAACAATACAAATTGTAATAGTAAATGCATAAACCAGTAACATGGTCATTTATTATCATTATTAAGTATTATGTACTGTACATAATTGTATGTTGCACACTTTTATATGAATGGCAATGCAGTAGGATTTTTAACATCAGCACCACCACAAACTCGTCAGTGATGTGTTGTGCTACAATGTTATGACAGCTATAATGTCATGAGGCAATAGGAATTTTTCAGCTTCATTATAATCTTATGAGATCCTCATAATATATGTGGTCCATCATTGACTGAAACGTTATGTGGCACATGACTATTTGAATGTTGTTTTTACTCAAACTTCATGAGGATGAAAGGGTTTGGTAAGAATAAATGTATCTTTTCTGTAATGAGAATGAACTTGAATTTGCTATGTTTATTATATATAATTTGCTATATGAACACATACAAAATATTTTCAGTGAATATTAATGCACATCAACAAAGTGAAAGAGGTTTCCAGTCACATTAACAGGGAGTTTCTTCTTAATGAGAGCCCAAACTTACAATAACTTCTTAGCTTGCTGAACAATGTAACCCTTCCTGTGGAACATCATTAACGCCCAGATAATTATGGATTCAGATGCTGAGTTTGAATCATTTCACAAGACACAATTAAAGACAAAATAAATGAATTATCCACCATTCATACTGGTGGCCAATAATCAAGACAGATGTGTTTCCTTTTTTGAAAAGATGTTGCCTTTCTATATTCAAGTCCTTAAGAGAAACCAGAAAACATGCACCGAAATGGCTTTTTGCATAATCCCTAGGTCCTATCTTTGCCAATATGAAGGCAGTGACAGTTGCATCAGTGCTCAGACTCACTGAGAAATAACAGACATATTCTGGGTGGCCTCTTTGTTCTAACAGTATCTCTCTTGTTCTCTTTTATACTCTATGAATGAATATTTCTGATTTTCTGCTTCTTTGGCTTCTTTGCCCTGAATTTATAGCTCTCATAGAAAAAAAACACTACAACATGCTTGAAATACTTCACTTGTTAATGAAGCTACAGTAATGATCTTCTTAGACTTATGCTATTTGTTCTAGCTCAAAGTTAACAGCTAAAAATCTAGAGGGAAGACCAGTCAGATACCAACTCCAGAAACATATTTTAAGTAAGGATAAAAACTGGGTAAGTTAGATAAGTGCTGAAATAGTCAAGAGTTCAGTTGAAATTACATTAAAATACACATATTTTGTATTTGGGAATGCATCTCTGGCACAAGATTTGGAATAAAAGATGGCAAATCAGGGTTAGAGTCTGGTCACAAAATTATCCATAAATTGGGTTGCATCAGAGACAAAATGGCAAAAGCCTCATCTATCATTTAATCAGCAGGCTTCAGATTTCTTCCCATTCTATGTTTTCTAACGGTCTTTCTTGAGAAGAGCTTGTAGAGATGGCCGATAACAGGCCAGGCATGAAAAGATAAGAGCCAGGCACAAAATTAGCTTAATGCCATGAGTCACAACCCACTAGCTACTTCAGCCTGCCACTAATCAAAGTGGTAAGTGTAAGGAGTGGGTGGGAAGTTTGATTTTACTAGAAGCAAGATGATGACAACTCAAAGCAATGTGTCACTCCAAACACTAGGGAAAGAATAAGAATTGCAAATGTCAGGAACACTGGATTATACTTAATTGAAAAATTATAAGTCCTGAGGTGGGTGCAGGGGGGCAGGGAATGCTACTGTAGACACCACATTTCCCATAAAATTGTTGCTAGTAGTGTCTTCTGTAGTACAAAACTGAAAGGAAATGTCTGTTTAGTGAACCATTGGCTTTTTAAGCTCATAGAAGCAGTATGGCTGCAATGCCCCACTAAAGAAAACACAAAGCTGTGGAGAGGGAGTAAAAGGTGGGGTTCAGGTCAATTACTTTGACCTGAACAGTGAGTATTATTAGTAGTATTATTAGTAGCTTGATTAAGAAACCTGTAGTCTGTATGATAAATTGTGTATTTCAATACAGAATGACAGCGCTCAAATAAAGGCATCTCTCTCTCTCTCTCTCTCTCACCCCTTCCTCCCCTTTCCCTTCTTCTCTCTCTTTCTATATAAGATATGACATAGAACACATGGCAAAATGCTTAGTGTCATTCGTGTGGGGAGCTAAAATAGAAATTCAAAATCTCAAAACCAATCTTAGAGACTTTGTTCAGAAATAGAGCAGATTGAAATGACCTCTCACAACAGATTGTGTCAGAAGAAAAGGGAAAGAGGCCATTTCTATAAGGCAGCAAAATAATATGAAATGACAGAACTTGATGCCTTAACAGTGTATATATGTCACTGAAAATTTGCAATAGCAGAGGCATTTGTATTGATCAGGTAAATTAGTGGCAACAAATCAAATTAACTTATGTTAGTTTCAACAACCAAAAACATAGCATAAAGAAAAATGTTACTACAAAAATGAAGATTTAATCAAACCAGAAATTTAAAATAAAATGTTATATTTGTCCATTCCTCTTTCACAATAAATGGCTTTTCTGAAAAAGCTTCTATGCTGGGTCTTTGGAAGCATTTCCTGAATTACTGGCAAATAAAATGATGTCTTCTTAGGAGAGCATTGTCTCCTATTGTCTCCTCTTAGGGCTTGAATGCTGTACATGGGATCTCCCATCAAGATCAAATTATTAAATGTGTCATAGTCTACAATGAAATTCCTGGGCTTCTACTTATATTTCTAGTTAATATAAAATATAATTTTAACTTGCATAAGAGTACTGCTAAAGTTATATTTATCATTACTGAAATCTGGAAACGTTAGTGTTATAGAAGTTTAACATTTCCTGCAGACTTCAAAATATCAGAACTGAATGAAAACTGAAAATCTGTTTATTCCAAAGGCCTGCAGAAAAGAAAATTGAGCTCAGAGAAGGGGAAGGGGTTACCTAGTAGCCATAGGAATTTGGCATAAAATGAAGAAAATTGCCACAGAATGGGCTGTACTCAGATTTTCTGTTTTATCCTGAGATATACATGAAAGAGTTTACATAAAAACAAGATGTTGGACAGAAGCATCCACTTAAATTATTTTACTGAAATCAAAATAGTTACCTAAAGTGCTAATAATAACAATGGAAACACATAGGTATTTCTAGCAATGCATTCATTTTAATATTTGAATTTATAAGAATATAAAATGTTGAATTAATAAAAGGCAGTAGTCTCATATTCTAAACATGTAGATCACAGTTACCTGGGTTTTTTTTTTTCTTCCTTCCCTTCTTCCTTTCCCTTTTTTCTCCTTTCCTCCCTTTCTTCTTGTTCCTTCTTCTCCTTTTCCTCCTCGTATTCCTTCTTCTTTTTCATGTAGTATTTTGGTGGTTTTTAAATGTCCACAAAATTTTTGAAACTCTTACCTTGTATAGGTGGAGCTTAATGTCTCGGTGGCCTGGTCTTAATTGCTCTCTTCTAACACATGGAACATTGGGAAGGTATCCATGTGTAACTTCTGACACTAAGTCATAAAAGGTATTTGCAACTTCCTCTTTACTTTAATTCTTGGATGATTTGCTCTGAGAGAAGCCAGCTGCCCTGTCAACAGGATGTTCAAGCTATCTGGAGACTTCCATGTGGTGAGGAACTCACACACACCCTTGTGAGTGAGCTGTCTTGAAAATGGCTCTTCTGGCACCCAGTTGAGCCATGAGATGACCCCAGCCCACTTCAATTTCATGAGAGATTCTGAGCCAAAACCATTCAGGTAAGCTTCTCAGTAATGCTTGACTTACAGAGCAGTAATATAATAACTATTTTTTTCTTGAAGTCTCCGAATTTAAGATTTGTTATGCAACATAGAAACTAATCTGATTATGCTCCCTTTCTTATGTTAAACTTTGTAATAGCCATCCTAATAATGAGAAACCTTTCTTTAAAAATGTAATTATGTGAGTATCACATATTTTCCATGAACATAGAGAAATCATTTTTCTTTTTTTGTGTGTGGCAAAGGGGTAAACAGAGTCTTGCTCTGTCACCCAGCCTGGAGTACAGTGGCGTGATCTTGGCTCACTGCAACCTCCTCATCCCGGGTTCAAGCAATTCTCCGGTCGCAGCCTTCCAAGTAGCTGGGACTACATGCACATGCCACCACATCTGGCTAATTTTTGTATTTTTATTAGAGATGAGGTTTCACCATATTGGTCAGGCTGGTCTTGAACTCCTGACCTCAGGTGATCCACCTGCCTTGGCCTCCTAAAGTGCTGGGATTACAGGCGTGAGCCACTGTGCCCAGCCAAAAATAGAGAATTCAAGCAAATAAATATGAAGGAGAAGAAGGGGAGAATATGAGGTAATAGAGTTGGTCAAGAAGGGGCACAGCAATTGTAGTATGAAATATGGTATCGGGGTAAGCATCTTTGAAATAGTGAGATTTGAGCAAATCTTAAAGACAGTGAGGAGGCTGGGCACGGTGGCTCATGCCTGTAATCCGAGCACTTTGGGAAGTTGAGGCAGGTGGATCACAAGGTCAAGAGTTCAAGACCAGCCTGGCCAATATGGTGCAACTCCCATCTCTACAAACACACACACACACACACACACACACACACACACACACTAGCTGGGCATGGTGGCAGGTGCCTGTAGTCCCAGCTATTTTGTATTCTGTAAGCTGAGGCAGGAGAATTGCTTGAACCCAGGAGGTGGAGGTTGTAGTGAGCCAAGATTGTGCCACTGCACTCCATCTAAAAAAAAAGAAAAAAAGGCAAAAAGGAATGAAGTCATATTCCTATCTCAGGGAAGACTTTGAGGCAGAGGGAATAGATAGTACAAAGACTGTAATGTCAGATCATGCCTGGCTCATCAACAAACTGCAAGGAGACCAGTGCTAATGAAAAGAAAACAAAAGATGAAGTCAGAGAAGGAAGCACGTAGGAGGAGAAAATCAAAAGGGAATCTGTAGGCCATTTTAAAGACCTGACCTTTAAAGACATTTCACTATGTTCTACCTCGTTTATTATGCAAGTGTATTTATTTGTAAAATTTAACATTCTGACCAGCATATTTCTAGGCTACTTTCATTAATTTTGTCCGGCACTAAATAAGATTCTTAGTCTATGTATTAAGGGTGGGTTTTTTTAATCTCATGAAAGATTTCTTTAATTCAGAATTTAATTATTTTCTGTTATATTTATTCATATTATTAGGAATCCCAATTATCTATATCTTGGACATACAAACTGGATTTTAAGCCATTGTGTTCCTTGTCATTGTTTTTGTCTTTCATCCTTCTTCCTTTGTTTTCCAGAAAAGTTACCTGCCACATCAGGATTTAGTTGTTTTGAAATGTCAGTTCTCCCTTTTCTCACTTGAATCTACTTTGAATACAGATCTCATATTGTGATAATGTAGTATTAGTCATCTTTACATCTTTATTGCAGTCAGAGTCTTTTCCTGTCAATTAGCTGTATTAAAATCTCCTTTTATCCCCCATAGACATATTTTAATTGAGAAAGCAGCATACATACTTTGTAAAGCTACTCTGTTTCCCATAATATTTTCTTTTTTACATATATTACTTTTTTATGTATATTCCTTTTTTAGCTTCTTAAGTAATAGTTTAATTCTATGTCACATTACTATTTCTTTGAATATGTTTGGTCTTGTTTGTCTATTTTTGAACAAAGAGCATTCTATCCATGTCTGATATTTAACAAAACTCCGCTTGAACAGATTCCCAACGTTATTATTCAATTAGAAATTAAATGTTGTTAAATATCTCCTCTAACATATCGCCAAGGTTGATAAACATGAGTGTCCATTACCAAGTCAGTGATTGTAATTGAATGGGAAGGGGACTCAGGAAGTCCAAGTAAGGAAACTTGTCATCTATAGTTCGTGTTCTGAGTGTGAAAAAGTTGTGGTACCACCAATTATTTATCTCCCATGGTTTTGTTTCTGGTTTAGCTTTTGCTTTGGGTTTTCTTTCTGGCCCAGCTTCTTCCCCAGTTTATTCCCTGGTAAATTCTACTCACCATACCTGAAACAGGTTCCACCAGGATAGGTAGAATCCTCCTACTTTTCTCACCAGAGTGACTGGTACCTTGTGGCTCTTCTTCTGGCCCAACGGAGGACTCACAGTGGCAGAACGACTCACCAGCAAAGTGTATCTAGAGGCTCTCCACTGACATCAACCTTCCACACTTTGGCTGTTTGCCCATAGGATCCTTGCCACTTTTCCAGAATGGGATATTACCTTTCATTTTTGAAGCTGTCTATTCCTCTGGTCTCATATGGTGGAACTCCTTGCACTGTATAGTTAAAGTTAGAGAGAAAAGAGACTTTGCTCCCAAATTGTATGTACATACGAAGCAGATAAGGAGATAGCACTGTATCTGCTCTTCTTTTCTACAGTGCTCAAAATAGCTTGACAGAGGAAGACTAGAATGCTTTCTTCCTTGAACTTTGGTCTTTTCCCCAAACAATGAAGTCATGTTTAGAAAACAATTTGTCCTTTTTATTCAATATGTTCAAAGAATCTAGAAAAACACCAAATTTAAATTTGTCATATGGATGAAAAATTTACTGTGCCATTGGGAAATGAGTTATAATCCAACATTTTTGTTCAATCCAGTCATCCTCTGAATCACTAAATCTGATTCAAGTTCAAAAGAAATGGTGTCATGAACACTATTTTCTGGATATTTTAGCTACTATGTGTCACCAGTGATAAAAGGCAGGTCAGTAACATTCAAGCAGAAGTTGGGTTGAGATTTCATCCAATAGAGCCTATAGATATAGCCTTAGTAATTTTGTCTCCAAACTTCCAATGTTCATTCTCTACGTTTAAGATAAAAAGCAGAAAGAAGTTCGTCCTTAAAATGTAATTGATATTAAAGCAAGAAGAACTTCATGCTACATTAAATTTAAATTAAATCAATTTGAAAGAATTGGAAATCCAATGAAAACGACACATTAACAAGCTGGACTAATACAGGATCCCAAAGACTCTCTAATTGCTGAGTATATTTTCAAACAATAATAAATTAATTACATTTTAAATTTCTGTGAACTCCATTTGATAATTGATATAGTTCAGTCAAGAAATGAATCATTTTGTCCACCACAAATGCGTTATGTTTTTGTTCTTAATGATAGTTGTCAACAGCTATAGCTTTGTGAGGAAAGTGCATCTTGTTTCATTTTAACCATCTATGTAGTTTGTATAGAATGGTAATATAATTGATGTCTATTTAAGCATTGATGCTCACACATCATCAATGTCATATCCATTTCTTTGTCACTGTCTTTATAACACTGTGAGAAAAACACCCCACTTCTTGTCATCCTATTATACTGCATGCCATTAAAAGTGAAACAAAATGCTATATTTATCTTGATATATATTAAAAAATAATGAAGAGGATAATTTTCATGGCTGCATTGTTATTTTGTGGTACTTCTGTCAGTTACAAACAGCTCAGTCTGCACTCTTTTAGTTTGTAATGACAGAAATAAATCTTGCAATTGAAATACAGTCATTTAATTAATTTTTCTCTATTATTACTTTCAGTGCTATGCTGGCAGTACAGGCTCAGTGATGGGAAATTCAAGTAGGGAAAATAGAAGACTATGTAAGTCGGTGAGTTCACTTTTGACTTCTCTGGATATTTAGTCCCTCAGCACTGAGTGACAGGGGTAATGAAATGCTACAGTTTCCAAGATATTTAGGTAGTAGTTAGTTAGGTGTTAACTAGTGGCAAGATTGACAGAATGGTTTGCATTTGCTGTCTCTTAACTACAAAAGCTATTTAGTTTCATGGCAATCACTTGAATACCACGTGATAAATACTGATGAGCAATAATGGATCCATGAGAAGACCACTTCACCATTTTTTAGACAGATTTTTTTTTTAAAAAACAAGGTTTCTCATTACATATAAAACACAAGACTGTCTTCCATTTTTCTCTCATTTATCAAAATAACCGCATGCCAGGATAACTGACTTTTAGAAATATTAATCATAAGTGAGTGTGATACTAGATTTATGAAGCAGTCTGATAGTGGTTTAAAATAATTGCCAAACATAAAGTCTTCTGACCTCTAGGATAATGGAGTGTCCTTACAGCTGCCATTGTCAAATTTTTGTTACAAGCAGAATTTTGTTTTGTACTTATGAAGTCTTGATCAGGTCGTAAATTGGTAAGAATACAGATGTAAACTGTTGGGCAGAAAGAAGTGTGAAGGTTTATATTCAAGAATCCACATAAAGAAGATACAGAAAATAATTCAGGAGAATCAAAATTTGTAAATGTAATATGAAGTACAGATGAGTGGTATAATAGCATTTTCTTCTTTCCTTTCCATTGTTTTACTGTCTAGCTAAGTAAAGTACAATGTATCTTCTATTTAAATATTATATTTCTATAAATTATCATTAACATTATCATTTTTTTCTCCTTGAGACAGGATCTCACTCTGTTGCCCAGGTATAATCACAGCTCACTGCAGCCTCAACCTCCCTGACTCAAGCAATCCCACCTCAGCACCCCAAGTAGGGGGGCTACAGGCATGAGCCAACATGCCCAGCTAAATTTTTCTTGATTTTTTTTTTTTTTATAAAGACAAGGTCTCAGTATGTTGCCCAGGCTGGTCTCTAAGTCCTGGACAAAAGCAATCCTCCTGCCTTAGCCTCCCAAAGTGCTGGGATTACAGGCGCGAGCCATCACACCCAGCCTTAACATGATTTTTAAACTTAGCTTTCTTACAAAGTCTTATTACTGACATATTTTAATTTTATCTCTTGATAAACTTAAGCATTAGATGGGAAGTGTCTTGAGGGCAGAGTTCATGTTTTTATCAACTTTGTATTTCCATCAACTAATGTAACTTGTAAGTTATTAGAAAACGACAATTTCTTATACAACAAAAATTAAGAAATTAATAAAATTAAATTTATTTTTTTGTTCTCAGAGAATAATGTCATATTACAGTGTGTATAGCTGTTTTCCACTATTCAGGTATGTCTATTACTATAATTTCTCATGTATTTTTACATCAGATAAATTTTAGAAACATGAAATTTTTTGAATGTACCACTTTATTCTCTAAGGGTCTCATGTTATTCATTATTGTCTGTTTTGAAACCCATAACTAATTCAACTTTTTTTAAAAAATTGCTTTAAATCTTTTAAAATCTACAGGTGCAAACTGACCCAAAAGTTCTATAACAGTGTTTTCAGGAAGTTTACTTTAAGTTTTCAAATATTTTTGTCTTAGTTGTTAGGTCATATTCTTTTGAGGCTTCAGTTGATACTGGATGCTCTCTGAGGGGGAATGAAACATTTGGAATACATTCAGTCTTCAATAGTATGACTGATGAAAGTGGCAGATGAGTTGAAAAACAGAACATGTTCAATATGGAAATATGGTATTCTAGATATATTATGACATATTAGGTTATTGATGAATAAATTTAGAATAATAAGGGGGATAAAAGTAGGAGAAAAAAAAGAAGTAAACAGAAAATACCTAGGCCATACATTATAAAAAGCTTAAAGAGAAGAACAGAGAACCCAACAGTGTTATTTGACATGCCCAATTAACTGATTAATGGCAACGATGGGAAATTAAACATGATTCAAGAGTTTCTATGCAAAAGTGTTAATACAGAGAGCATCTGGCATTATTGGATGTGATATTGGTTGCTGGTGTTGTTGTTGTTGTTGTTTTAAATCTTAGTTTGGAAGAGGGGAAGCTTCTATCCCCTTCATCTCATACTCTATATTCCCTATCTATATTTATAAACAACTGCTAATTAACACTTTCTTACTTGTAAGATTAGGTATCATGTCTGTGGTACTGGAAGGCAAATATTTCAAGAATTATACAAACATTGTCACAGAACAATCCTCCAAAGAGTTTTAAAATGTAAATAATTTCACACAATTGCTTAAAAATCTTCTAGTATCAAATAGGATTATCATGAATTATATTTTTGTCTGTTACACCCCATATGACATTTTGTTCCTGAGTAAACCCATGTGGGTATAATTTTGAACATATCTGCAGTAGTTTATTTTTTTTAAAAAAAAGCAGACCTAGTCGCTTGACCCCAGGAGTTCAAGGTTACAGTGAGCTATGATCGTGCCACTGCACTTCAGCCTGGGTGACAGAGTGAGACCCTGTCTCTATTAAGAAAAAAAAAAAAAAAAAAAAAGCAGACCTATTTCTTCTTTAATACAAAGGTATAAAGGTGAATATATTGTAGCAGGTATGGTGAAGCCAGGGAATCAAAAGTGCTGAAAGAAGAGAATAAGATTTTATTATTATGAAAACCCCAGAGTAACCTCAAACATGCAGTAGAAATTATTTGAGACTTGAATTAGTCACAAAATTGACTCAGTTTTCTCAGAATCTTTTTCGACACAGGATTCATTCTTTCAACAAATATCTATTGAGTGAGCATTGTTAGGCAGGCACTATAAGAGACACTAGAAATAGAATGATAAATTAAAGCAGAACTAGCACCTGCTCTTGGGGAATTAACAATTTAGTTAGGGAGAAAGATATCAAATTACAACACAGATGATTGTGTAATTACATTTTGTGCTAAGTGATTCAAAGTAAAGTAACATGGTTCCGTAAAGATATGTAAGAAAGAAATTTGTACTAGACAGGAGAGGCTCCTGAGGAAATAATGCTTAAGCCAGATGAGGTATGAAGTAGGTAGAAGTGGATGTTGAATAGGTAAAAAGGATAGGGAAATGTACATGCAAGTGGCCTATAGAGTATTTCAGAAACTGCATGTAAATGGGAGTTTGTTTTACAAATATATTTGGCACCACAAATCAAATGAGTAAAGACAGTATTGTCAGGGTCAGCATGCAAACTCTGATCCACAGACTGAATCCAGCTTTCACCTGATTTTGCAAGTAACATTTTTTTTTCAAATTTCAGCCACTCTCTTTCATTTATATATTGTTTATGGCTGCTTTGGTGATACAACATCAGAGGTTGAGTTGTAGTGACAAAAATTATTGTCCACAAAATCTAAAATATTTCCTTTTTAATACTTTAATGGAAAATTTTGCTGACTTCTAGTTCAACAGACAGTACTAATGAAACTGACTCACCATTTGTATAAGGTGACTTATAGATTTCAATGGCACAATTAGTAATCTAATGAAAAAAATAGAATACTTTTGTGTCTTAGATGTGAACAAAGACATCTTTAATAAATTCAGAAATTACAAACCAAAGACAAATTCCATGTTTTTTTACCCTACCAAAATCAAAGATTTGTATTCAATAATGTGTTTTTCAGAGAGGGTTATCAAATAAGTAACTCATTGGAGAAAATAGTGTAATCTCTGGCACCAAAAAGAGACTATATGTACAATGTACAAGGAACTCCTTCAAGAAAAACATCAATGCTCAGTGCAACATTAAGCAAAAGATATAAATGGACAATTCACAGAAAAGGAAGCTGTCTAGGTAAAAAGTATATGAAAATATACTTAAACTCAGCAGAAATCAGAGCAATACACAGTGAAAATAAAAACTCTTGTTGGTGAAAATAGAAAATAGTACAAAATCAGATATTTGCAAGGTTGTTGAAAGGCAGGGATATATACAGAGTGTTGAGTGGTGAAGTTATTCAGAAAAGCAACCTGACAATATTCATTAAAGTTAAATATACCACAGGCATACTTGGATCATATACCTTAAAGAATTTATGGCACCTCCCTAGGAACAAAGATGCTCAAGCAAGTTCATTGCAGCAGGGAGTAGCCAAGGTGTCTATTATTAGAATGCATAAAAAGTAGGAGGGATACATACTGAAATGACAGGTAGTGGTTAGAAACTGGTTAGATCTTAAAAAACATGGTGTCGAGTAAAAAGTAAAAGTGAATTATATTGCAAATTATATTTATATATAAAATAATATTTTATATTTTATAATTAAAATATAACAAACACATCAGAAGCAGAGAGGAGAGAGAGAAACCAAAGATAGAGGGGAAAATAAAATTACAAAAATTGACTTCACAGAGACCAATAATTATAGCATGTTATAAATAATAAAGCATTATTTATTTAGCCTCCAGCACTGGAGGCGCAAAAAAGTATCACTTTTTTGAAAAGTCACTCTGGTTGCAATGCAGTGTACAGACAGGGACGGGGCACAAGAAAATACAAGAACAAGATAAGGTTGAGTATGAGATAAGAGTAGGGTAGTGAAAGATTAGAAAAGGGTGATGACTGTGGAGATAGAAACAATAAGCAGACTTAAATAATAAATGGGAGGTAAAATATAAAAGAATAATATATGCTGAATATGGTGGCAGAGAGTTGCAAAGGAGGACTTTCAGGGTTTTTCTCTTATTCAATTAGAGGCATAAGTTGTATCGCCTTGAAATATGGAACAAAATAAGAGAACCTGATTGGATAGAATGGGAAAATGCATCAATTTAGATTTGTTTAGGTGAGTTTGAGGAGACTTTAAAGACGTTCTAATGAAGATGTTGGATAGTCCATTATATGGTAGAGGTTCAATGTCAAAATCTTTGATAATATACATATGTGAATATCATCAGCATAGAAAAAAATCATGGAAGATGAATCAAACTTAGTAAAGAGGACATAAAGAGTTTCCAATAAGGAACTTCAACACGTGTGGCCGAATAGAGAGAATGACCCTGAAAAAAAGACTAAGAAAAAGTAGCCAAAGGAAAACCAGTGAGTGTGTTATCACAAAAGTTAAAAAAAAAAAAAAAAGTGTATTCAGAAAGATGAAGTTGTCAAAACTGTCAAGTGATATTGATGCCCAGTAAGATGAAGACTGGAAAAGATACCTATTTGATTTATTCTCAAGAGGACTTTTTGAGATTTAATAAAAAGATGAGTTTTGGGATGAATACTAAGGCAGAAAGTAGTAACTAATATAAGGTTGGCAAAGTATTTTTTAAAGACAAATGTGGAAACTCAAAGACTCCGGTAACAGAAGAAGAGAGCAAAACAGTGGTCACTAGAAGTTGGGAGAAATGGGGAGATGTGACCAAAGGGTACAAAGTTGCAGTTAGACAGGAGGAATAAATGGTGATTATTTAAGGAAATGGAATGTTAATTAGTTTGATTCAATCATCCCACCTTATGTGGCTGTATTACAACATCACTGTGTACTGCATAATTATATATGATTATAGTTTGTCAATAAAATGGATAGGGATTTGGGCATATTCAAATACAAATAAGAATACCCCAATTAAGAAAGACTGATTGAACAAACAAAAGCAAGAAAAGATCATTAATAACATAAGATTCCTAAGGGAGGAAAAGGGAGTATTATCCTTTACTCTTAGCCTATAGTGTTTGCTCTTCTGTAATATAGCCTAAAGGGGGAAAATGGTGACAATGAGCATTAATATAGAAAAGCTCAAAGGTTCCCTTATAATGGTTTCACTTTCTCTGGTAAGGTGTTTGCAGGTTACCTACTGGGCATGGGGGTGGTAATGAGGGGTCACATAGAGGCTTGGGAAGAGTGGAGAAAAAGACTAAAAGAGGTGTCAATATTGCCCACAGACAAGGGATGGGGCTGGAAAACTCAAAAATGGCAATTAAGAGGAAGGCAACGGAGTGGTTTTCTAATATTATGTGCCTCAAAGAAGTAGGTATTTTTTATTTTGTTGCGTTGTGGTGTTACTGTTATTTTAAAAGAGGATATAAAACATTATTAGGGAAGCTGCAAAAGAGAGTAAGGAATTCATTAATCTCTCTTCCTAGTCCCCAAGTACATAAGATAAAGTCATCACTTGAGAGGACTAGAAAAAAATGGTGTCAAAAAGGTTCAGTTAAGGCAAGAAAGTGAAGAGAATATTTTTAGCATTTAAGACAATAAAATAATTGCTTAATGAGGTACAATATTTACAGAGGGTATCATGGAAGAGTTTATGACTTGGGGAGAAGGAGAGGTACTTTACTTTGAAGGTACATATAGAGTCTGGGAGAAAATGGTGTTGTAGATGATTAGAAACTAGAGGGTTGACCCTTTTGTCAGAAGCTAGTAAAACTAGGGAAGAGATATATGAAGCTTTTGATGTCCCAAAGCGCATAGATAACTGGGATTGGGAATCTGATAGATCGAAGGCCGGTATATGTAGTAACTCTGCCGGTCATAATAGAATAAACCACCAAATTTTTTGAACAAATTATATTTCAGACCCTTTATGTGCATCATCTCCTTTAATCTTCATGATTACCTACTAAATGTAAGTATTACATATTTATGTTGAAGAAAGCAGACTGAGAAGTTAATTAGTTGGTCCAATATGATTTTGGACACCTTCATTTATATTTACCCTATTAGAGATCTTAGCAGGATATGAAGTCATGCTTGAATATGATACCACTACTACTTTTGATTAGGTCCAGCCACACTTTAAAAATTGTGATGAAGTATGTTTGTGTGGCTGGATGAGTGTTGGGTAAAAGTAAAATTTCTAAAGATGCTGGTTATTGAGTCTTATTCAGGCTTTGTCTTATCGTTCTGGCTGCCCCCATCCCTTGCAAGATCAGATGCCAGTGAAAATACTAGTCACAAACTAATAAGATTGCAAATGGCCTATATAAAGAGCCCATGTGTCAAGGAAAATGTATATTTCTTCAGTTTTATTGCCATTCATTCTTTGAAGAATGATTGTGTAGCTTTAAAAAGTTTTAGAAAAGAAACTTTTCCTGAAAAATTGCATTTTAAAAACTCAATATAAAAACAGAGCTGATCTGGTTTATGAATAGTAGAGAGGCCAGATCCTAGCTTTTAATTATTTTTCTCTTGTCCTGAAACAGCTTCACAGAACCCTTGGTTTTCCAAGAAAAGAAGAGAAAACTCTTCTATAGATTGAAAAATTATATGAGCAATTACTTTTTATTTATTTCAAAAAAAATGTGTCAGTACCGCAAATAGCTTTTAATGTATCCTTTAAATTAGAGATGCTGAAGCATCAATATATTCGAAAACTAGAAAGAAAGCACAATAAACAATCAGAATAGCTAAGGCAAAGCATAATGATACCAAATATTATGAGGATGTAACACAATGGAAATTTTATACATTAATGGTTAGAATGTAAATTAATACATATAACTCAGCCATTTCATTTATAGGTATATACTTAGCAGAAATAAATGACTATGCACATACGCACACAAAAAACACAGGCAGGTATATGTATAACAGCAGTGTTTATATACCCTAATGATCTACATATCCATTAATTTTAGAAAGGATAGAAGAGAAACTCTCACTGCCACTATAGACAGTGTTGGCCGCTGAGGAACTCTGCCATCTTTACTGACACTGACAAAGCTGCATGGAGACTACACAGCTGGCACTCTCAGTGGTGGCAGAACCGCTGTACCCTATCTAGCAAGGATCCTCATCCCCCACCCATGGAGAAGGGTATTTCCGCAACAAAGCTAGTCTTTAAAGTCTATAAGAGAAGAGTGCTCTACCAAATGTGCAAACATCAACATACCTCAACAAGTAACATGAAAAACCAAGGAAACAATGACCACCAGAAGAACACTATAATCTTCCAGTAGCTGACAGTACCCCCACAGAAATGGAGGTATATGAACTGACTGAGAATTCCAAATGATTGTTTTAAGGAAGCTCAATGAACTTCAAGAAAAGACAAAGAAACAATTTAATAAAATTAAAAAAAAAATGTATCCTGGAGAATAACATTGAACAGAAATTATTGAACTGTAGAGCTACAGTAATCAAAACTGTATGATTCTGGTATAAAACCAGATATGAAGAGCCCCCAAATCCATAAATTTACATTCAATTGATTTTCAACGAAAATGTCTTAATAAAATATTAAGAGAACCAAACAAAAGCTCTTATTAAATAAAACTATGATAGCAGAAAAATAAACTTCCTATAAAAAGTTTAGACAATAAATTTGAGAAAATCTTCTACAAAGAAAAAAAAAGCAGAAAATAGAAGAATATAACAGAATCAGTGATAAAGTATAAACATCTGAATAATAGGCAATCAGGTAAGACAAAAAGGAAAAAAATAAAAAGAGAAAAATATTCAAGAAATAATACAAGAAAACTTCTCTTATCTAAATACAAGTTTCCAAGTTGACAGGCTCTGAAAAGACCTTGTCAAAATGGATTTGAAAAGCTCCCCATCAAGGCAAATTATTAAATTTTAGAACACCAAAAACAGAACAAAGAGTTAAAATTTCTTGAACAGGAACAATCAGATCTCATGCAAAGAGATATCAGAATGGCATCAAACTTTTGAAAAGGATAATTTAAAGCCCTCTAAATTCTGAGAAATGTGGAAATTTATATACTCAAACTTTTAAACAAGTGTTAGATGATGATGATAATGAAAACACTTTCAGATAGTCAAGGTCTTGACATAGTAGCTCCTCAACTTTCTTTTCTTGATAATATCCTGGAGGGAATCAGCTAAGAAGTAAGAAGACAAAGGATAGAGAAAACAGAATCTGCAACTCAAGAAAAAAAATCAGAAGAAAACTTGGAAAACCATATGGGGTACATCATTGAACAGCCATGTAACTCAGAGGTCAACCACTTCACATTGGATGAGGGGGACTTAGATGTCCAGGAGATCTGTATTCAAAGAAAATATGAAAGTGACACACTAGAAAAGTACAATTAAATGTATGGAGAGGAGATTTCATATCAGAGGAGGGTTTGTGAATAAATTAGCTATCAATTCAAAAAAAATTAAGCAAATTGAAAAAAATTTATATAGAGGGAAGACCAAAAAAATGTGGAAGAAATGAAGGATAGTGTTGTGAATGATGTTTACATAGATATGATATTTAACTACAAAGCATTGATTTAATACAAAGTTATATTACTCTATATATTGGAAAGATGAAAAAAAGATTTGTATGTATGTATGCATATGTGTGCTGTGGGGGAGCAAAATATGGTCATGTTGGCAAATATGTGGGGGCATGTAGGTGGGAGGTAGCAACATTTTGTAAGGCAACTTTTGTAATAGAAAGACAAGATTTAATGTATAAAAACAAAAATTCAAAAAATTAGGGTATAAGTATGTTAATTAGAAATATGAGTAAAAGTCCCAAGAGAAACAGTTAAATGTTGAAACCAACTGCCTTTTGAAAGGCATCATCTCAAATGAGGTGGGGAAGTTGGTTAAACAAGGGAGTACTGTTTTTCTTGATAATCCTTGAAGATCTATTATATTTTTTCCACTATGTGCATACATTATTTAATTACAACATTTCAAAAAAGTAAAGAGAAAGAAATAAAACTCTTTGACAAAGAAAAAAAATTAGCTAAAACTTACTTCAATAAATAGGCAGCAAGACCCACCCAAGGGAGTATCTAGTTCATGTGTCTCTGAGGTTTCTACTATGACTTTAACCTCAAACTGCCTCTGAATCCTGAAAGCAACTTATCATTGGACCTGCTAAGGTCAAAGTGACCCCTTATTCTACCAGTTGTGCTATATTAGGGAGTGGAAGAACCTGGCTCATTCTTATTCCATAGTAGGAGTCAGAACACTTTCTCTACTAAGACTACAAAATGGATTAATTTAGGTCTAATAGAATGAGGAGGGGGTTGGGAGTTAGATGCTGAGCAGGTAGAAGATAGTCAAACTTCCACTACAATTATGGTGAATAATTATGTAAAAGAGTAATTGGGCTACAATGATTAATTTTATTTAGAAATTTACAAGATTTATTTCTTAAGACCTTTCGTAGTGGATTGGGTAAATAGTTGCTTTGCTAATGAAGTGCCAGAGGCAGTACAATGCAATGGGTAATAAGTTGATCCTCTGCAATAAGGAGCATGAGATAGAATTCTGGCTCTGTCCTTTACTGCTGTGTAAGTGCATGTAAATTTCTTAAATGTCTTCTGTCTCTGTGCTTCTGTCTCTCCATACAAAGCAGAGAAAAAAAAATATCTACCTCATATAGATGCTACAATGACAAAATGTTGGGGTTATGTATTTTTTCCAAAAAGATAAATGCAGAAACAGAAAAATCATTTGAAAATGCAAAAACATGTTCTTTATCCAGTCTATCATTGATGGTCATTTGGGTTAGTTCCAAGTCTTTGCTATTGTGAACAGTACCACAATAAACATATGTGTACATGTATCTTTACAATAGGATGATTTATAATCCTTTGGGTATATACCAGTAATGGGATTGCTGGGTCAAATGGTATTTCTATTTCTAGATCCTTGAGGAATTGCCACACTGTCTTCCACAATGGTTGAATTAATTTACACTCTCACCAACAGTGTAAAAGCATTCCTATTTCTCCACATCCTCTCCAGCATCTGTTGTCTCCAGATTTTTTAATGATCACCATTCTAACTGGCGTGAGATGGTATCTCAGTGTAGTTTTGATTTGCATTTCTCTAATGACCAGTGATGATGAGCATTTTTTCATGTTTGTTGTTCTCATATATGTCTTCTTGTGTAAAGTGTCTGTTCATATCCTTTGCCCACTTTTGAATGGGTTTGCTTGTTTTTCTCTTGTAAATCTGTTTTAATTATTTGTAGATTCTGGATATTAGCCCTTTGTCAGATGGGTAGATTGCAAAAATTTTTTCCCATTCTGTTGGTTGCCAATTCACTCTAATGACTGTTTCTTAACAGTCATTATTGACTGAAACATCATTATGCAGCTCATGATCATATTACTAAATCAATAGGGAAAATTTTGATTACCTTGAGAGGTGCTGAAATAACACTTAATAAATATTATCTATTTTTCGTTAAAAACTTTCTTAGAAATGTATACAAAGATTTACAAGTATTTTTGTTTCATATTTATATATAAATATATACATATATTCTAATATTCTAATTCAGCATCATGATTAATGGTACAGTATTACAGCATAACAAATTGAGAAAGTAGGCAAAAATAGACACCACTATGGCTGTCATTGAATATTGCTCTAGAAATCCTAGTCAATGCCATTACACAAGAGGAACAATAAAGTTATATTTATTTTGACAGGATTTTGGAGGGAACACAAATCAATGAACAGAATAGAGTTCAAAAACAGGCTAAAGGTTATGTTAAAATTTTGCATATAATAAAAGTAACATTTAAATCAGTGCAGAAGGCCAGCCACTGTGGTTCATACCTGTAATCATAGCACTTTGGGAGGCCAATTGTGGGAGGATTGCTTGAACCCAGAAGTTTGAGACAAGCCTGAGCAACATAGTGAAACACGATCTCTACAAAAAATACAAAAAAATTATCTGGGCATGATGGTGAGCACCTGTGGTCCCAGCTACTCAGGAGGTTCAGCTGGGAGGATCACCTGAGCCCAGGAAGTTGAGGCTGCAGTGAGGCGTGATCATGCCACTACACTTCAGCCCCGATAACAGAGTGAGACCCCAACTCAAAAAAAGAAAAAAGAAAGAATTAAAATAAAATATTAATTTTGTTGAATAACTGGCTGACATTTTGAAGGAAAATAAAGAAAAAGCTTTACTCAGCTCCTTTCTCTAAAATGTATTCTGCCACTATTAAATCTTAACAGTAAATGAGATAATAGTATAAATAGAAAAATAAAGTATGACTGATATTTTCACACCCTTAAAGCATAAATTCTATTTCTAATTATGCCCCTCAAATCATAGACTATGAAGAGATTTCAAAGTTTGAGCATGTAAAGTACAAAACATCTGAATAAAAAATGAACAAGAAAGATTTAATGCTTAAACATAGACAAACACAAAAATAAGAAAATTGTTTAAAAATAATAAACAAGAAGCTCATTAGTGTAGTAACAGCTTATAAAACACTTTGAAAAACAAATATGAAAAAGAGATCACACTAATAGCAAAATGGTCAAGGTATAAAGATACACAATGTACATAAGATGAATATAAATAAAAGCATATGAAAAGATCTTCAAGCTTACTAATAACCAAGTGCATACAAATTAAAACAGCATTAATTTTTCTGTTACATAGGTAAAGAGTAAAATTGTTTCTTAATACTCAGAGAGAGAAATAAACATTCTCATGCTCACGCCCTGCTGACGGTGATATTAACATTTGCCTCTCTGAAAGGCAGTGTGTTCATGTGCATCAGAACCTAAATTGCTCATTTGCTTTAACCCCACAATCTCAGTTCTAAAAATGTATCCTAGATTGAGATGATCATAAAAGCATGAACTCCAATATTTACAGGAGATTTAACTCATTATTGTTTATAATCTAGAAATGGTGAGTTATATATGTGACTTTATTTCCAAATATCTAGATATCCAACATAAAAGGTTGAAATACTGTCATTAATCAAACTGCTATAATTTAAGGTGATTGTAAGTTTTCCTTTATTATTTATAGTTTCATATTTTAAAATTTGGTCTAGTTTATCTAGATTTTGTACTTGGAAGGTACTAATACTATATCAACTTAAAAACACTAAAATATTTTCTGTCCATATATTAGGTGTTCACGAAATGCTCTCATTTTTTGTTAACAATTTAAAGGATTTCTTACATTGACACTCTTTGGTCTATACCTGTTGAGTCATTAGCCCTCGAAATAAAATCTTAGGCCAGTGGTTTATTTAAAGGCTGTAACTAAGTTTAAAGAAGAGATGTGTAATTTTGTTCAGTAACAATTTAGTTATTCTAAATAATTATAATTAAATTCTATAATGATCTCTATAGTCGATGTCTTAGTATGTGGGAAATTTTTTTTTTCTTTTGAGATGGAGTTTCACTCTGTCGCCCAGATTGGAGTGCAATGGTGCAATCTCAGCTCACTGCAACCCTTGCCTCCTGAGTTCAAGCAATTCTCTCACCTAAGCCAGCTGGGATTACCAGTGTGTGTTACCATGTCAAGCTAATTTTTGTATTTTTTAGTAGAGAAAGGATTTCATCATGTTGTCCAGGCTGGTCTCAAACTCGCGACCTCAGGTGATCCACCCACCTCGGCCTCCCAAAGGGCTGGAATTTTACAGGCATAAGCCACTGAGCCCAGCTGAATTTTTTTTTTACTTATCATCAAAAATAAAATGGAGTTATTTTATTTTATCATCAGAGCTAATGATATCTTAAAACTAGTAATCTAAATATGTTGAAAATTAATATATTTCATCAGTGTTTTTATTTAGTAAGGAACAAACAGAATAAAACAAAAAGAATATGTAAGGAATGGTCATTTCTTTTCCTCATTCTATAATTGCATGAGACCTTTCAAGAAGGTCAGATAATATTTTTATTGAAAATTTTATTCTTAATTTTGTGGATGAAATTCAAGAATAGAAACTGCTCACACTTTTTCAAGAAAACATTCTTTTAAATTAGGTGTAGTATGTGCAAAATCTCTAAAAAGGGAGAAAACCTTCTGTGAAACTTTTGATAGTTGTCTAAAAGGCGATGTTCTTTATTCTAAAATCTTACTTTAAAGTCACTTTCCTGTGGAGCTGAAAGAGAGCCCGTAGACACTAATTCTAGCATTGGGAGAATTTTTACCTTCATTCTATAAATACCAGACACTTAAAATTTTTCCTTAATATGGAATCAGACTAATGGATGCAATAATCATATACACAACATTTATTTTTTCTGGAGGACATGCCCATTGTAATGTCCTATCTTGATCATAATATTTAACCATGAATATGCAATGGAAATGTATATAGAGAATGTATTTACCAAACTATTTGCTTCAGTGTGCTTTATTCAAATCATCTGCCTTCTTCTTTTCATTTTAGCACACAGATTTTGGAGAAAATATTTTCAAGGGTTAGATATCTCAGATTTCTATCCTAGGAGCTTGTTGTCTCTTCTCCTCCTTCTCTTTCCACAACCTGGTAGAAAAGCTATTCTTACTCCCTAGTTTCTCTACCTTTATAACTGGGGAAACATCACCAGCATGACTCACTGGGGTGTGGTGACAGTTATTTTTTCTTAATTAATCAAAATGTGCAATATGCTAATTACTGGAATTATAAGAAAAAATCATTAAATAAAAATCACATTTGACTGGCTTTAGCATATTGGGGCATATATTTTTATTTAAATGCAGAGAGTATCTGAATGTTAACTAAGCCACAAAATATGTTCATGGTGAAACTAATTAACACTACAACCATGAGCACAATTCCCTTATGGGTTAATTTCTCAATGAAACTCAAAGATACTTTTTGACCTACTATAATGCTCCTTCTGCCAAGGTTAAGAGAAAGATATCACCATAATTGGAGCATATGAGTCTGTATTAACCTGATTTAGGTTAGGGAATCAAAGATTTGCACAAGGAAGGAATTCATAATAATTAGGGTGTAAAACATGCAAGCATAGGGGCTTAAACACAGCATGAATTAATTATTCAGTGTTGTTCAGTCCATTTGGACTTATAAATTACAAAAGGTCATAGAGACAAGATTCTAACCCTTATTCCCTTTCCAGTCTAACAGCCTTAAACTTCTCAAACCTCAGTGCTCTCATAGCACAAACAAGCATATATAACATTTTGAAATAATAATGCACAAAGAAAAAAGATAGGTAGGTACTTTAAACCAATGTAGGGACAAAGAAAAAGGATGCACCCTTTGTTAGATAATCCTAGGAATCAAGAAGGCTTAAATTTCACATACCAGTGACATAGTTTTTACTTTCAGTTTGTAGTCAATATTATTACAAATGTATGTTGCTTTGCATAACTTTCATTTCATTGATAAAATCAGTATCATCCTTATTTGGTGATACAAGCTTAAGTCAATGAATGATTTCATGATTTCTAGGTGTAATTCTTAGTGGAGAAATAAACAAACACAAAATAACAAAAACCAAAACAAAATTACCTTGGAGACTATGGTAAACTGAATAACAGTCCCCAAAAGATATTCACATCCTAATTCTAAAATCTGTGAGTATATTGTCTTATACGGCAAAAGGAGCTTTGCAGAGTGATTAAGTTAATCATCTTAAAATGGAAAGATTATCCTGATTATCCTGGTGGGTTCAATGTAATCACAAGAGTTTTTATAATGGGTAAGAATATTGAAGTCATAGATGAAGTGATGCAAAGTTGGAAGCAGAGGGAGAAAAACAGGCATGATACAGAGACAATGAGCCAAAGAATGTGATCATCCTCTAGAAGGTGGACATGGTGTGATGGTTAATATTGAGTGTCAAGTTGATTGGACTGAAGGATGCAAAGTGCTGTTCCTGGGTGTTCTGTGAGGGTGTTGCCAAAGGAGGATTAACATTTGAGTCAGTGAACCAGGAGAGGCAGACCCACCCTTAATGTGGGTCTAATCAGCTGCCAGCACAGCTATATTACAGCAGGCAGAACATGAAAGGACTTGACTTGCTGAGTCTTCCAGCCTTCATCTTTCTCCTGTGCTCAGTGCTTCCTGTCCTTGAACATCAGGCTCCAAGTTCTTCAGCCTTTGAACTCCTGGTCTTATATCATTGGTTTGCCAGGGGCTCCTGGGCCTTTGGCCACAGACTGAAGGTTGCACTGTTGGCTTTCCTGCTTTTCAGGTTTTAGGACTCAGACTAATTCATTGCCGGCTTCCTTGCTCCTCAATTTGCAGATGGCCTATTTTGGGACTTTACCTTGTGATTATGTGACTCTATTCTCCTTAATAAACTCCCTTTCATAGATACATATATCCTATTAGTTCTGTCCCTCTCAAGAACCCTGACTAATACAGATTTTGGAACCAGGAATGGCTCTGGAGGAACACAATTTTAAGGATCGATTTCTTTAGTTGGTTTTGGGGTTTCTGGAGTTGCCTGCTTAATCTGATTATACCCCAAAATACTAAGGACTCCCTTTCTGATAGTATGAAGAACACTGATAGTCCTTGGCACGATCTGTTTAGAGAGTTGTGCAAAATAAATGCATTTCATACTCCTGATTCATCACTCATGAGAGGCAAGTTTAGCGACTCTACACATAATACCTTTGCTCATATATGGAGAACTGAGGAATACAATAAAGTTGGTTGCTCCTAAGTTTGCTGGACAAAGTGATAAAAGGATGAGCTCAGGGTTGCTAACTACTGACTGCAGAGCCTCAAGTCTTCTACGATTGCCCTGAATGAGAGTCTTAGCTCCTGTAGACAGAGGACTGAAATTGTGGAAATTTAGACACAAGCTGTTACCATGCGAGTGGCTGACCTGTACAGAAAGGTGCATGCTCAGTCTCTCGAGGTATCTAGTGTTAAAGTGAGGGCATTGATTGGAAAGGAATGGGATCCTGAAACTTGGAATGGGGGCATGTGGGAGGACCATGATGAATCTGGGGACACTGAG
This sequence comes from Sapajus apella, assembly GCF_009761245.1. Lineage (NCBI taxonomy): Eukaryota > Metazoa > Chordata > Mammalia > Primates > Cebidae > Sapajus > Sapajus apella. The sequence goes on along the minus strand of NW_022436944.1, from coordinate 19,844,711 downwards.
CTTGTAAACTCTGATGAGCCTTTTTTGCCAGAGGAAACAGCCTTCCTACTTCCAGTGGGGGCAACCTCCCCTCTCCAACCCACACTGCCATCAACCTTTCCACCTTTCTCTGAGGAGATTAACCATGAACTGCCCGAGGCAACAGTGATGGCCTCCCCTGAGGCAGCTTCCAGGCAAGACAATGCTAATTCTCCTCAGGACCCATCCCCACACCCCTGTTTGCTTCTAGGCCCATAACTAGACTAAAGTCCCAGCAGCCCCATAGAGGTGATGTTCAGAATGTGATCCATGAGGAGTTGCTCTAGGTTGCAAAAGAATTGCTTGAGTTTTCTTATTTATATAAGCAGGAATCTGAAGAACAGGCATGGGAATAGACAATAAGAGTGTGGGATAATGATAGCAGGAACATAAAGTTGGATCAGGTTGAATGAATTGGTTTGGGCACACTAAGTAGGGATTCTGCATTTAATGTAGCTTGGAGAATCAAAAAAAGGTTCTAATAGTGTATTTGCTTGATTAGTTGAAATATGGATCAAAAGATCTTCCACTGTGAGTGAGTTGCAAATGTCTGATCTCTCTTGGTCTAATGTAAAGAAAGGGATTCAAAGGCTTAGGGAGATTGGGATGCTAGAGTATATTAGTCACTGTAGACACACTCATCTCAGCTGGGAGGGTCCAGAAGACATATCCTTCATCTATATCCTATGAAATACATTTGTGAGGGGTGCACCTGCATCCTTGAAAAGCTCTATGATTTCTCTTCTCTGTATCCCAGATCTTATAGTGGGAACTTCAATAACTCAATTACAAAATTTAAATGCAATGGGAATAATTGGATCCCGAGGTGGCAGAGGCCAAGTAGCAGCACTCAACTGTCAAAGGCAAGGTGGGCGTAGCGACTGTAATGGACAGCAGAGGCAAACTGATAATCAGAATAGTCTGACTTATGTATACGTCTGACATTGGCTTATTTAACACCGTTTTCCTAGAAGTAAAATTGATAGGAAGCCTACTGCATTCTTACTTAATTTGTTTAAGCAGAAAACTTCCAGGTCAAGTGGACAAAAGACTAATTTGAATTATTAAAATGGAGAATCACAGGCAGTCAATCAATTTCCAGACTTAAATCAGTTTACAGACCCAGAACCTTTAGAATGAAGTGGAGGCCTGGTCCCCTTGAAGAAGGACACCACTACACTACTGAAAATTTATACTGATACTCTTTCTCCTATTCTTCCCCAAGGAGACCTTCAGCAGTTTACCAGGATAACTGTGCACTGGGGAAAGGGAAATGATGAGACATTTTAGGGACTACTGGACACTGGCTCTGAGCTTATGTTGATTCCAGGGGACACGAAACATCATTGTGTTCCTCCAGTTAAAGTAGGAGCTTATGGAGGTCAGGTAATTAACAGAATTTTACCTCAGGTCCAGCTTTACAGTGGGTCCCTGGATTCATCCTATGGTCGTTTCCCCAGTGCCAGAATGCATAATTGGCATAGACATACTTAGCAGCTGGCAGGACCTCCACAGTGGCTCCCTGACTGGTAGGGTGAGGGCTGTTGTGGTGGAGAAGGCCAAATAAAAGCCATTAGAGCTGCCTTTACTTAGAAAAGTAGTAAAACAAAAAAACAATATCACATTCCTAGAGAGAATTGAAGACCTGAATGAGGCAGGGGTGGTAATTCAGTGGCAGGTTGATTGCATTTGACCTCTTCCATCATGCAAATGGCAGTGGTTTGTCCTGACTAGAATAGACACTCACCCCAGATGTGGGTTTACCTGTCTTGCAAACAATGCTTCTGCCAAGACTACCCTCTGTGGACTCAGAGAAAGTCTTATCCTCTGTCATGTATTCCACACAACATTGCCTCTGACCAAGACACTCATTTTATAGCTAAAGAAGTGTGGCAGTGGGCTTATGCTCATGGAATTCACTGATCTTACCATGTTCCTCATCATCTTGAAGCAGCTGGATTGACAGAACGGTGAAATGGCCTTTTGAATTCACAATTACAATGCCAACTAGATGACAATACTTTGCAAGGCAGGAAAAAAGTTCTCCAGAAGACTGTGTATGCCCTAAATTGGTATCCAATATATGGTACTGTTTCTCCCACAGCCAGGATTCATGGGTCCAGGAATCAAGAGGTGGAAGTGGAAGTGGCACCACTCATCATCACCCCCAATGAACCACTAACAAAATTTTTGCTTCCTGCTCTGTGACATGTTCTGCTTGTCTAGAGGTTTTAGTTCCAGAGGGAGGAATGCTACCACCAGGAGACACAACAATGTTTCTATTAAACTGGAAGTTAAGATTGTCACTTGGCCACTTTTGTCTCCTCCTATCTCTAAGTCAACAGGCTAAAAAGGGAGTTACAGTATTAGCTGGGTGATTGACCTGACTATCAAGATGAAATCAGTCTGCTACTACACCACGGAGGTAAGCAAGAGTATGCGTGGAATGCAGGAGATTCCTTATGGTGTTTCTAAGTATTACCATGCCCTGTGATTAAGGTAAATGGGAAACTACAACAGCCCAATCCAGGCAGGACTACAAATTAGTCACACCCTTCAGGAATGAAAGTTTGGGTCACTCCACAAGGTAAAGAGACAGGATCCACTGAGATGTGTGCTGAAGGCAAATGGAATACAGAATGGGTGGTAGAAGAAAGTAGTAGTCAATACCAGCTATAACCACTTGACCAGATGCCCAAATGAGGACTGTAATTGTCATAAGTGTTTCTTCCTTAAAGTGTTAAGAAGATGTTTGTGCAGGAATATATTTGTACTAAGAAAATATCTTCATTTATTTTCTTTTTTCTTTATCATGTGGCATAAGAATTATTGACTTCATATTAACATTTAAGTGTTGTTACTTTATGTAATACCATTTAGGTTAAGGATTAGTGCATTTCTGGCTGTATGAAGGATAGCTGTATTATGTTAGGTGTAATTATGGCCTTATTATTGTCTTTATTTGAGGATTATGTATAATTTCAGGAGATGTGTATGGGTTCAAGTTGATAAAGGATGAACTTATGATGGTTAATACTGAATGTCAACTTGATTGGATTGAAGGATGCAAAGTACTGTTCCTGGGTGTTCTGTGAGGGTGTTGCCAAAGGTGATAAACATTTGAGTCAGTGGATTAGGAGAGGCAGATCCATCCTCAGTGTGGGTGGGAACCATCTAATCAGCTGCCAGCACAGCTGTATTAAAGCAGGCAGAAGAACGTGGAAGGACTTGACTTGCTGAGTCTTCCAGCTTTCATCTTTTTCCTGTGCTGGATCCTTCCTGCCCTTGAACATCAGACTCCAAGTTCTTCAGTCTTTGAACTCTTGGTCTTATACCATTGGTTTGCCAGGGGCTCCTGGGCCTTTGACCACAGACTGAAGGCTGCACTGTTGGCTTTCCTACTTTTGAGGTTTTAGGACTCAGAATGATCTACCATGGTCTTCCTTGCTCCTCAACTTGCAGATGGCCTATCATGGGACTTTACCTTGTGATCATGTGACTCAATCCTCCTTAATAAACTCCCTTTCATAAATACATATATCCTGCCAGTTCTGTCCCTCTAAGAGAACCCTGACTAATACTCATGGCAAGGAATTAATTGTACCCTAGAGTCTGGAGAAGAAACACAGCTTTGCCAGCACCTTTGATTTTTGTCCAGTGAAACTGATATCAGGCTTCTGATTTCCAGAACTATGATAATAAATGTGTGCTATTCTAAGCCACTAAGTTGGTAGTAATTTGTTGAGTAACAACAAGAAGCTAATAAAGAGACAATAAGAAGCCAAAAGATATAATACATTCTCTAATAACTGACAGAGTAATGACGTGATCTGATGTATTTTAAAAGCATCATTCTGGCTCCTGTGGAGATTGGATTAGAAGAGAACAAGGGCAGAAGTGCAGAGATAAGTTAGGATATAATTGCAATAATCTTTAAGCAGGACTATGGTGACTCAGACCTGTGTGGAAGTTATATCACAGAAAGAACTGCTGATATTCTGGATATATTATCAAGATAAAAGCCGGTAAGATTTGCTGAACCAGAAATGGGGCGTGACGAAAGGCACAGAGTAAAGGAGGACTCCATATAAATTTTCCCTAAGCATTTGAGATAATTGATTTGCTCTGAATGACTGGTCTTTCTGAACTCTGCATCTGACTCTCACTTATGACTAAAGATCTTTAATGCCTCTCTACTGTGTCCATTCATTTCCTTAGTTGGCACCCAATCACTCTCCCACCCACATGGCATCACACTGGGCATTTGTCTACCTCTCTAGGTCTGGCCCTGTATCTCCTTGAGCCTATTCTTGTGTCATACATGCTGAAATATTTGTGAGTCTTCTGAAATGTTACGCTGTCTTAGGTCTTAGCATATTTACATCACCATCTTTTGTGTTTGTAATTACCTTTGTCCATTCCTTCAAATAGGTAACCTCCTATGATATTTAGAGATTCCATTGAGATGTTACCTCTTTTAAAACAACCTAAAACCATTCCTTGTGCTTACCCTTTCCAACCTTGGGGAGGGTCCCTGTGTCTTAGATGCTCCCGTAATCTTATACCTGTTTCATCGTATTGCAAGTGTCAAGCTACATGGTAGCATTTTCACACGGCTTTGACTGTTTGGGGGCATTATGGTGAGCAGAAGCCGTACACTGTTTGTCTCTGTGTGGTGTCAGCGGTTGGCTCAGTCTATGCATTTAATATTTATTAATGGGATAAAAACTGAGAGTGCTTTTACAAACATTTTTGTCTATGTTGTTTCAAATTGTGTTTGGAAACATCAAAAAGTTTTGAAAAGTGGCTTGTAGCATGTAAAAAAATAATTGTATTATTTCATGGGAAAAACAATGGTAGATAACTAAGCAGCACTCATTTGGCAAAACATGTTGTGTGACAATTATAAAAACAACTTCAGTTTAAAAATTAAAGAAAAACTCAGTGTGCAACTATTTTAAAAGCTAAAATTTTAGATATGATATTAGCAAATAAAAATCTGTAGACACATGTTCTACCACAGTTTCAATTTTTCCCCTAAATACTAATGGGGCATTTTATTTTGGATAATTTATTTCATTGGTATTGCTTGTACATCCATAGTTGAAGACAAATAGCCATAATCAATCCAAGTTTTCCCCTTAGAATAGCATATTTTAATGTTTTTCTTGGTATCAAATAATCCTACGAAACAGTGGAGGATTGTATAAAAAGGCCAATAAAGACTGCTATGTATTCACTGAATAATGGTGTAGTTCCATGACTCAGAGAAAGAGTCGTAATTAATAGCCTTATTTAAAAATGTTCACTAATGAGAAAAATGTAAGATAAAATTTGTCAACCAGACCACAATCCAGGAGAGGCTAAACAAAAATTATGCTTAATTTTCAAAATAAAAGGTCTAGATGCCAGCTGGCTGTCTAGGAATACAATCCAAGACTCAGGAGTTGGAAATATGTTAAAATCCACATCCCCAAAAAAACTATTCATGTCAAAAATAGAGCAATTTTAAAATAAACTATATCTTAATAAAAAATCATGTTCATATATAATAAACATTAAGATCAAAAAGTGCAACAATTTAATAAATATTAAGGCTAAATATCTAGAGTCTGTTCAATAGATAGAGTCTGTCCTCTCACGAATGAGAGATACACACATGCACGTATGTGTATACATGTCTTTTATTTTATTTATAGCTACAAGACTCCAAAGAGTATCAATATAGTAAAATGCATTACACTATGTTCAAGATCAACTAGAATTTCAACGGTTCTGATTTTTTAGTAAAATTTTAAGTAACAGGGCTTGAGTTCCTTTAAGAGTAGGAAAGATATATTTTCATGTAAGAAAGATTAAGAAAAGAGGAGGAGGACTCTTTTTTTTTTTTTTTTTTGTATGTCTGGTAGAATTTGGCGGTGAACCCATCTGGACCTGGGCTAGGAGGAGGACTCTTTGACATGCAACATATATTTGAAAACCTGAACATTTTGATGTTATGTATACAACTCAGAAAATGTATTGCTCTATTTCCAATACTTCCAATTGAGGAAGTGGAGAACAACAATTTGGTAGTCCTGGCACCACTGTAGATTCTTGGGCAACTCTGGGGTTAGGGAACCTTGGTGGGAGATTGGGTGGGTATAAACATACATCAGATTTTGCTTGAGATGCATTTCTTGCCTGTACCCACTGATTATATATAAAAGGCAGACACCTTACATCTAAAGTATCTTTGGGACAGTAATCTTATTACTACCTGATCCAAAAGCATAAAGCCATATCCCTTTGTACACTTCTAAAAAATTAATAAGATGCAGAACTTTAGATTTCTTGACTAATAAAGAACCTGCATAAAATTAAATACAAATTTAATGACTAACAAACAATGTCAATATTTGCATGTTTGGAATGAAATCTGGTATATTAACTTGTTTAGAAGATGATTGATGAAATATGTACATACTTAGTTTTACTTATGTATTTTAATTACACAAAGAATATATGAATATATATCGTATTACACAAAGGATTTCACAGATTATAGAAACATATTTATATATTGTTATACATTTATTACACAAATAATAATCAATTAAATATTGATTAATAGAGATAAAGAACTCCTATGATTAACACTGCAAATGCAGCCTCATGACACAGTGTTGTATTTCTTACACGCACATATGACTACGCATGTTTTATACGTTGTGTATCTTACACTACCAGTCTCACTCAGTCCATATTATTCTTCAAGTTTTGCTTTTTTTTCTCTTTCCACATGGTTGAAAAATTTTTCCATGTCTGGTTATGTAGATAGTAGCTTATAGCTTTTGTTTGTTTTTTGCTTAACCCCTGTGCAGTATTTTATGCAATTCAACATCTATAGTTCATTTAAACATTCCACTATTAATGGCTGTTTAGATATTTAATTTTTTCCTTCTTTCCTTTCTTCCCTTCTCTTTCTTTACCTTCTTTTTTTTTTTTTTTTTTTTTCCTATTAATACAATGCTACCACAAACACGATGCACCTACAAATAAAACAGAGGGAACATTTCTGGATTGAAGGATATGCTCGTTTACATTTTTATAAATAATTTCTAATTGTATTCCAAAATATATATATCAAATTATTTCTCCTCCAACAATGTATAAGAAACAATAATTCCTCCACAACACTTGATACTATTAAGATAATAACACTTGCAATTACTGGATAATGGATAAAATATGTACCTTGTTGTCTACATTTACTCTATATTGCCCTCATGAATAGTAAAGCTGAGTATCCTTTTATATGTTTATTGGTCATTTATACTTCTTTGGCACTTTATAAATATCAAATAAATAAATGATTAAATTACTGAATGAAACAATACATTTAGAGTGCTAGGGAAATGAAAGTCAATCACTGACATCCAGGAAAATGAAAATGCTTCCCCTGTATTATGACTACAATCTTATTATGCCAAACATAGAAATTAAATAGAGCTGCTTTATTTTTATTACGCACAGGGAGATCATATATGATTCCTGGTTGACAACTGGACTACACTTAATATGAGTTTACCAGCCCACTAGGCATTGAAATTCATACCAATTATATTTATTTTCTTTCTGTGTGTGTGGCATTTCTCGATTTGGCATCCGTAGTTTAGTTTGCATTATAATACTATTTATCATTTTTAGTTTTAAAGTAGGCTTAGCGGTGGTGTGTTTGTGTGTATATATTTTCAACCTTTGAAAAAATTGTGTGAAAGTTCACATTTACCCCATTTTCTTTACCTCCATTGCTCCCTCGATGTTTGTAGCTCCTTTTCTACTCTTAAGCACTGCTTCCTCCTTTTCTTGTCTGTCTGTATCGCCACAACATGCTTCAGAGTCTTCATTTACACTAGGATTTAAAGCATTACCTCTCCTAATAGTACTTGATTCTACCTGTATTAGTAATCGAAATCTTAAGCTAAGTGAGAGAAATTCCAAGTGGTAGAATTGCTAAAATCAGTTCATTAGAGGGAGATAATGTATTTCTGATCAGCAGGGACAGTCCTAAAGCTAATGCCTAAAACATTACATGGGCTGTTATCCAGGATTGAACTAATTGGATTTGGTCATTTAATTGCCACAAACATAGCTAACTTACTATGTGTAAGGCACTGTACTAAACTCCTAAAGTGAAATTTTCAAATTCAATCCTCATATCATCCTTATTCTTTTCAAGGCATTAGGAAACTGAGGTTTAAGCACATATACAGGGAAAAAATATGTATGAAATCATGCATTGTATAATAGGATAGAGCTACCTTTCAAAGCTAACCTTTGTTGGTACTAATGTATAACTTTAGGACACTAAAAATGGTCATGAGATCCAGAAAACATTGAAAACACTCTTAAACATTAAACATGTCCCAACTTTAACTTATATAAATAACTGGAATAAAAGCTATTTCCAAATTATGCAAACCCTTTTATTTTAGCACATTTACTGATTTCTTGGGCATTATATTAAAAATGGAACAAAAGCATAATATGAGAACCAACACCACACTAAATTGAGAGGATCTTGATCTTGAAGGATCCAGCAGAGAAAAGGAAAGTGTCATAAAGCATGTGGCATATCTGATGTCAAATTTATTCATATAAGGACATTGCTATAAAATGTAAATATCTTCAAAGGATTAACCCTTCAACATCATAAAAATATGCACATGTTCAAAGGGGGTGAAGCATTTTCTAATCTGAACATCTTTAAAGAGGGAAATCAATAAATGGCATGAAAAACTTCAAAGCAAGACCTCCTGTCAATGACAGAAGTTCCTCAGCAATGCAGAGGCTTTGAAGGAGGACTCCCAGTGCTGGGAAACCTTTGAAGTGACTGAAAACAGACATTTATAATTATGGAAAGGTGCAGTGTCCAGCAGGGATAGTACAAAGACACGTCTGAGGTAGGTACAGGCAGTGATTGGGAGGTGGCAGGGACACTGACCTTGCAGCCTCTCAACCTAAAAGCCTTCGGGGTCAACTCAGTAATCATATGTAAAACGGCAAGTATGGAGTGAGAACGGTGGCAAATGGTTAGAAACCAAATTATTTTAGATCTCACATTTCAAAAAAGAAAAAAATCCTCAGCACCCCCAAAGCTGATCTTAATACATACCGCCTGTGCAGGGTTATTGTGTAGCTGCCCAATCTATTAAGCTGTTACCAACATTCAGCTTTCTGCAAACAAGGGTTCTATAAATGTAAAAAAATCTCAGGGTCAGCTTCTTCACGTCCCCTAGTTCCCAGATTGATGGGACTGAAATATTTTTAAATGTAGTTATTATATAAATCAGATGATGTACTGACGGATGAAAAATGATTAAAATCTACAACTTAATTGCTGTTTAATTTAAATCAAAATGATTTTGAGCCAATTATTTGGTATCTAATTTCCAGAACTCAATTGAAGACCTTTTTGTATGTTACAATAGGTAGGACTACCACTAAATTGGGCATCAAAGGCAACCTAGGTGAAGTCAAAAGAGGTCAATTATAATGCTTATTCTCTAAAGTTTTTGCCTTATTTTGCCGGACACCCACAGGTCCCAGTGAGTTAATGGCATCCTCTTGCTTCTTGGTGATGTTCATTATAGAGCCTCCTTTCTCCCAATGGTTCTTTCATCAATCAAATATTTATTGATCGTAAAAGTATTCTAGGATCTATTCTGGGTACTTGGGGTATAGTAATGTACACAGAAACTCCCTGATCCTGCAGAGATTACAGGCTAGGGAGGGACACAGGCATTGACTGATAATCAAATAGAAAAATGAAAATTATACTATGATAGGGGCTTTAAATAAAAGGTACTTAAAGGACTTGGTATGTTTGAAGCAACAGACAGGCCTCCCTTAGAAAATGACAGTTGGGCTGAAAGCTAAAGGATCAATAGTCATTACCCAGGAGAGCTGGGGTAAGGACGATTGCATCAGGAGAGCAGGTCAGGTAGAGGGAGCAGCAAGCATAAAAGTCATGTGATGGGACAAGATAAATAACACTTTTATGAAGAAGGAGAAGGTTTAGTTATGGAGGGGCTAGATGATGCAGACTTTCATGGAGAAGAGTTAGGGAGAGACAAGATTATGCAGGCCTTGCTAATGACTTTGGTTCTAATCCCCAAATCAATTAGAAATCCTTTGAAGGATCTTAAGCACATGTCTGATAAAATCAGATCTGCATATTGAATAGATGATTTTTGCTTGAATGTGAAGAATACCTGGAGAGGAAAGGAAGGAACAAGAGTGTCCAAGAAAAAACTAGTTAGGAGGCCACTAGAGTGACTAAGGCAAGAGATGATGGTAGCTTGGACTAAGGTGGTGGCAGTGATAATGATGGAGACAAGTGGGAAGATTTGAGAGACATCTTAGGTATAAAATTGATAAGATTCAATGTCGGAATGAGAACACATGGACACAGGTTGGGGAACAACACACACTGGGGCCTGTCAGGGAGTGGGGGAAGGAAGAACATCAAGTTAAATAGCTAATGCATCTGGGGCTTAATATCTTGGTGACGGGTTGATAGGTGCATCAAATTGCCATGGCACACATTTATCTATGTAACAAACCTGCATGTCCTGCACATGTAATCCAGAAATTAAAATTAAATTAAAAATAAAAATAAAAAATATATTCTTTATGCAGTCTATCATTGATGGGCATTTGGGTTAGTTCCAAGTCTTTGCTATTGTGAACAGTGCTGCAATAAACATACACATGCATGTGTCTTTATAATCATGAATTATAAATTCATGAATTATAAATGGAATGATTTATAATCCTTTGGGTACATACCCAGTAATAGGATTGCTGGGTCAAATGGTATTTCTAGTTCTAGATCCTTGAGGATCTAGAATTATAAATCATGAATTACAAATAGAATGATTTATAATCCTTTGGGTACATACCCAGTAATGGGATTGCTGGGTCAAATGGTATTTCTACTTCTAGATCCTTGAGGAATTGCCACACTGTCTTCCACAATGGTTGAACTAATTTGCACTCCCACCAACAGTGTAAAAGCATTCCTGTTTCTCCACACCCTCTCCAGCACCTGTTATCTCTTGATTTTTTAAGATCGCCATTTTAACTGGTGTGATGTGGTATCTCAATGTGTTTTTAATTTGCATTTCTCTAATGACCAGTGATGATGAGCTTTTTTTCATATGTTTCTTGGCTGCATAAATGTCTTCTTTTGAAAAGTGTCTGTCTGTATCCTTTGCCCATTTTTTGATGGGGCTGTTTTTTTCTTATAAATGTGTTTAAGTTTTCTGTAGATTCTGGATATTAGGCCATTGTCAGATGGGTAGATTGCAAAAATTTTTCCACATTCTGTTGATCGTTTACTCTTTGCTATTCATTTGAGGCAGTTCTTAAACTACTGGATACAACAGGATAGAAGTCTTTTGTCAAATACATGTATCGTAAATTCTTTCTGCCACTATATAGTTTGCCTTTCCATTCTCTTAATAGTGTGTTTTGATGAACAGAAACTCTTAATTTTAATAAAGTAATTATATTCTCTTACAGTCAACATTCTTTGTGTTTTATTTAAGAGGTCTTTGTGTACACCGAATTCGTTAAGATTTTTTTTTTCTGTTTTCACCTCAAACTTATTGTTTTATCTTTTATCTTAGTATTTACATTCCATCTAGAATTGATTTTATTTTACCTGGAATGGGGTAAATATTCTTTTTCTCAACATGTATATCTAATTAACCCAGTACAACTTATTGGAAAGAACAAAGTTTGCTCCCATATTTGTGTCAGCTTTGTCATAAATTATGTGACCACATAGTGTGGGTCTGTTTCTGGTTTCTCTCTTCTATTATATTTGTCTATTCTTGCCTTTCTACCCTAGTGGTGTAATTACTATAGCTTTTAATAAGTCTTCATTTCTTGTAGTGTAAACCATCCAGCCTTGTTTGTGTGTGTGTTTGTGTAGGTGCATATGTGTGTATGTGGTATTCCTTTTTATATTTGCCTTGGCTGTTATTTGTCCTCTGAATTTTATATACATTTTAGATTCAGTTTATCAATGTATAAAGAACATTCTTCTTGGATTTTGATTGGGATTACATTGCCATATGCATTTTTAAAGACTTAAACAAACTCTTCAGTTCCAAAAGTGGAGAACTACTGAATGAACGGTTCTCAAACTTTAGCACATATCAGAATTGTGTAAAAGACTTGTTAAAACATAAATATACATACAAATTACTGGGCTCCACCCCCCAGTATTTCTGATTCACTAGGCCTGGGCTGGGGCCCAAGAATTTGCATTTCCTACAGTGTCCAAATGACAGTGATGGTACTTGAATACTTATAGAAACATTGCTGTAACTATGGTCTATAACTATATGGTCAGAAACTCTTGTATTTCTTGCTATTTATCAAATCAAGTCATGGTAAGCTGATATTCCCAAAAGCTGATGAGTATCATAAAAGCTTATATTGCAATTCTTATAAACACATAAGTGCATGGGCTATAGAACAGATAAGTGATAATCATGTTCTGACTAGTATAATACAGTGGCCTAGACTTGATTTCATTTACAATGAGGGAAAATCAAACTGTGGATGAAGAATGAGTTGTTCCATGGAAAAACATAAAACTCTTTGCGGACTCCAAAAGCATTATTTATTTTCTTCGCTTGAGTTGAATCAGTCATTCTATGAGCATTATTATTTTAAAAATCTGTAAGAAGACCAATGGTATTTCAGTCCTGATGCATTCTTCTGCATTAATGTCATTCCAATGTAGCTCAAACACTGGACTTCTCACCTACTATACATATATAATATGTTATATATATTTAGATTAGTTCTTTTTGTAATAAAAATACAGTACTATATTTAGGAAACTTTGCTATTTGCTTTCTTGCTGATGCCTTTATATAATTATATTTATAGATCTGGCAGAAGACTCCAAAATGAAAAAGACCCACTCCTGTTCTCAGACTTACAGTTTGTCCCACTCAGTAGTCTTGCTCTGTCACCCCAGGCTGGAGTGCAGTGGCACAATCTCAGCTCACTACGACCTAAGCCTCCTGGATTCAAGTGATTCTCCTGCCTTGGCCTCCTGATTAGCTGGAATTACAGGCACATACCAGCACGCCCAGCTAATTTTTTGTATTTTTTTAGTAGAGACGGGGTTTCATCGTGTTAGCCATGAGGGTCTCAATCTCCTGACCTTGTGATCTGTCTGCCTTGGCCTTCCAAAGTGCTGGGATTACAGGCATGAGCCACCACGCCTGGTCCCTGGTGTCTTTTACTGTACCATTTCAAATATACCTTGCTATTAGAATTAACAGTGTACACAGGAGAAAAAGTGTTCTGAATGACACACAGCAGCAAATCAAACCTCGGTGCTTGCTCCTAAAATGAGCATCATGGGTGCATAATCATTAACGCACTTGAAAAAGTGAAACTCAGAATGATTTCACAATCATATTTCACAGTCCAGTTCACCGCACTTTAAGCCATTTCTCAGCAGAATGAGGGTGGAGATACTTCTCTCTACTTGAGAAAAATGAAAATGCCATTTTTGACATATGTTTCTAAACATTTTCTTCAAATCCAGGACTTGACCAAGTCTTTAACCTGGAATGTCATTTAAATGTAGAAATGTTTTAGCGCACCCACATTTGTTTAATACGTTTTGATACTGAATCTCAGAGAGTATAAGTGACTTTTGCAATGTCATGATGCTACATGGTCATAGACCCTCGGGTCATAGACCCACAGTGCTTTTACCACTACATGGTGCTGACTCCTATTTCTCCAGCACTAACAACTGGCAACACTTAGTATCTTTTGTCACTCCCAAACAGTAAGTAAATTGACATTCGAGGCTGTGAGGAAAAAATTATGGACAGTTGGAACTCAGAAGCTGGTGTTTTATGGGATTTTCCTAATTTTCCCTCTCTATTTGATGGGTCACGTTATATACCTCCCTGTCACCTTCCATCAACAACTTAACCTTTTCATTATTCAACATGAGCCTACTATTACATCCATGAGAAACATTTTCCCAAAAACAATAGGTACTACATGTCATATTCCTTGACATTCCTGCAAAGTGTTTCTTAATCCTCAAGTGTACTTTCTCAAAAGCCAACTTAAATAATCAACCCACCTCCATTAAATATCTTAGAAGTAACTCCACACATATGCAAATGCTACAGCTATTGTAGCTGCATTTTTGTTAAAATTCAATTGAAGATCATTATCAATAATAAGAGTGACGCCAATAAAACAAAAAAAAATGCATGTTAATCACATATGTAAATAGGAACAAAAGATTTAGCTTAAGAGGGATGGCATATCTTTATTAAATATTATTTATATTTATAAATATTATAAATAAATTTTATTGTGAGAGGACGGACTTCTGATATCAAATGCAAAATATCTGAAGTTCAAACATGCTTGTCAGAAGTCACTCTTGGGGTGAATGTAAAGACTACAGTTAATTCTAGTTAATAATGGCTTCAGTTAATTATAAACCCTTTAATTAATAAATAACTCAAAGTTATGATATTGTGTAAATCAAAAACAAGTCATCTTATTTGCTGATTCTTTTTTAAAAATTTAAATATCAGCCAGAATTATGGCCATTTGTAATGACATAGATAGTTTATGTTCACATACATTCATTCTTAATATTCTAATATGTTAAAAACCAATACAATGAACATAAAATAGAGAATAAAAATACAAAATTAGAGGAAGACAATTAGAGTTTTTGTTACATAACATTTTGCTCTTATTTTTACATTATATTTTCTGCAGCTTGTTCACATGTCGTTCATGCAAGTAGAATTTGCATCTCCAAACATCAGAGATCAGAGCTCTGCATAATGTATGTAAAATATGAATATTAAAATCTTTTCAAAAATTGTTAAATAACTGCGACATTTGAGAATTTTCTGGGTTTTATTTGCTACCCAAGAAGGAGCTAGCACTTTGTTAGAATTAAGAAGCATTTATCACTAAATAATTCTCTCTAGTGTTCACATCAGAGTGGCCAAAGAATGTGATATCATCTTTGTGGCAGCCTGACTTCACACCTCCTTCTGACAAGATCCCAATTTGAGTGTCTGCTTCAGCTTTTGGACTAGAAAAGTCCATAGTTTTCTTTGGTCATTTATACCTCATCATTTCAACTGTGAGCAAAAGAGAGACATGAAAGGAAGCTGACATTTTCTCAAGCGCATCAGAAACAATGAATCAAGTTTGACTCAATATATCACTTTCTTAATAATATTTAATCATTTCTATACCACAACAAATGCAACTGATTGGAAAGCAACTGAGATATGAGACTAGACAGGTTTTCTGTGGAGTAAAATATTTCTAAATATTCTGACACTGGAATGCTAAGCAGCTCAAGTTTTTCTTAATATGGATTCGAAAATAACATTTTTATTTCCCAAAATTATTTCCTAAGATTATTGGTATTGTGTAATTTTAATATTGATCGTTGCCTGTATATAGAGAAGGTCTCATTTTATAAGTTGTTTGGGCAAATAACAATATACATAATTCTCGCTCTAAGCAAATTTGATAGATTATGAGATTCAAGATTAACAGATATATTATGGGTGATCAATGCATGACAACGGATTAATCACAAGATTTCATGTTTTAAAAGCATGCTCATGTTTTGACAGACAGCAATAAGACTACAAACAGTTTCCAATGAGATAGAAACAATTTAAGAATGTGCTTATCCTGAAATGAAAAAAAAAATGAGTTTAATAAGGATTTCAGAAAAGTACCTTTAGCTTCTTTTTCTTTTCTTTCATTGGTTGACATTGTTTCAGGTATACAATTATCATACGAATGAAAACTCTAGCTCATGGCCCACATAGTAAATGTTCAGTAAACAAATGTTAATTTAAAAGTTGAATAAAGAAACTTGAAATAATTATTCATTTACATAAGAAAATGTTTATAATCTAAGTGATAGTTTGAGCTGTTAGATAAAAATCATTTTCTCAATTGGAAATAGTTCTGTGGTACACTTAACATCACACACCTTTGCCTATAATAGGCTGTAAAATAACAGCTCTTTACTTTAAAGGCATTCCAAACTTGCAGTTTAAGTTAATATTACATATGCATATTCTTTTGCTTTGAAGAGAATCCATTTTTCATGTAAAAGCAACTTAACCAACAACACCCCTCCCAACACCCTCATTAGCTTATTTCCTGAACTATTGTAACAGCTTTTTACCTAGTACCCTTCCCTCTAATCTCCCCCTACTCCAATTCAATCTTCCACCGAATGCCAGGTTAATCTTCCCAGGATCCTTCACGTAATACATTTTAATATATTTTAAAATCAAAACCATCACATGCATTGCTAGAGGGTATACACTATTTTTTATAGTCCCCTCAAACTCTAGGATGCAGAAATGTGCACCAATGAGATACTCAAAATAAATGCTGAATATCAGAGTGCACACTATACGGTGTCAGTCCTGACTGTCCCTTACTAGCTATGTGCCCTGACTACTTAAGTCATAGAAGCTTCTGTATTGTCTTTCCATAAATGAAGACAATAACAATATTTACTTTATAAGATTATTCTGAAAATCAACCTGATAATTCATGTGAAGGGCTTAGCACTGTAGCAGGCACATAAATTCTAAGAATATTGGTATAGACTAGTTGCTAGTAGTGGTAACAGTAAATTTTCTCACAACTCTTCCCTGCCACTACCCAATCAAAAAGCACACATACTCCCTACTACTCTTTCTCTAATGTGGGTGCTTCCTACTCAGCTCAGCCCATTTTACTGACAATACATATTTTTAATATGAAAATTTCCAATATTTTATTTTCTAAGTAATGCTTAATTTATTATTTTAAATTAGATGGAAGTCAGACAAAATATTTTCCTCTGTATGGTCATTGTTAGTTTCATGATGAATGGTTGACAATAGTTTTTTAGGCCATGGAATTGGGTAAGTGGAAGCCACGCAGGGGAAAAGATCAGAATGGACAAAGTGTGATAGCCATAGCAGACAGGTTTGTGAAAGCTGCTGGGGCAGCCCTTTTGGAATTTCCTAACAGTAACTGCCTTTGGAATATGGGAGGTGAGCTGTGGAGGGTCTACTATACTGATAGTTATCTAGGATAAATTCTTCATTCTTCTTCTTGTGTTGTTGTTCTATTCACCGCTGTTTTTAATTTTTTTTTAATTTTTTTATTGTCGTTGTTTGTTTTTTGTTGCCTAGAGCTACTCATGTAGGTATGGAGATGTGGCAAAGCAACCTGAAAAGCAATGTATTATGGTAAGATTTGAAGGATTTCTCCAGTCCCTCAAATTGAAATACAGAATGACGTGTAATGTTTGTAGCTCACTTATGACTAACAAAAATTTTAAAAGTAAACTTTGTGTTGTATAATTTTGGGGAGGTTACTTGAAGCAGAATAGATAGATTAAGTGCAAAATGGCCATTTTTGTGTATATCTGTGTGTTCTCATTTATAAGGCTTGTTGTTGTTATCTAGGTATTAAAAAACAGACTTTATTAAGTCAGAGTGACAAAATATTACTATATAGGACTGTGTATTTTTAAAAATTAAACTCTATTAAGGACATCCCTTCAAGTCTTTGAAGATATGTCTACATTTACTATAAGTATGGAGTTATAGAGTAGCAAAACTGTTAATTAATTTAATCTCTATCTATTATAGTAGTCCTGCTTTATCTGCAGTTTCACTTTCCATGGGTTTCAATTACTCACGGTCAACTATGGTCTAAAAATATTAAATGAAAAACTTCCAGAAATAAACAATTACAAATTTTAAATTGTGCACCATTCTGAATAGCACAATGAAATCTGGCTCCCTTCCACTGGGATGTGAGTCATCCCTTTGTCTAGCATATTCATGCTGTCTACCCTACCCTTGAGTTATCAGATTGACTGTCAGATATTAAAGTGTTTATTTAATAATGACCCTAAAGTGCAAGAGTAGTGATGCTGGCAATTTGTATATGCCAAAAAGAAGCCAACTAGGTGCTTTCTGTAGGTGAAAATATGAAAGTTCTCAACTTAAGGAAAGAAAAAAAATCTTAGGCTGAGGTTGCTAAGATCTACCATAGGAACTTATCTTCTGGTGCACTTATCGTCCATGCAGTAGTAAGAAAAAAAAAAAAAGAAATTCATGCTAGTTTTGCTGTCACATCTCAAAGTGTAATGATTATGGCCACAGTGATAAATTCTTAGTTAATATGAAAATGTCATGAAACTTGCAGGTGAGAGACTAATGGCAATCAAGTTCAGTATTATTCACGATTTCAGCCATTTATGGGGGGTCTTGGAACATATCCTCCTAGGATAACAGAGGAGTATTATAATTTAGTCACTTACCCACTTATGCATATTCAAGTTGTTTTCAATTTACTAAAAATAATGCTTTAATAATGAACATTTAAAATTTATAGGGGAACATCCGAGCAACACTATTTTCTATTTTTATGTTGTTAAATTGTAGGTATAGTATTTTTAAGCTAATCACATCAAAGAATTCCCCAAACTGAAGCTCTCCTGAAAACTTGTTCTTCCCCAACTCTAACTCGCTGAGAGTTCACCTCAGAGCTATACACAATAAAACATGTTATACAATTGAATCAAAACATGATTTGAAATGATGATGATCACGTGAATACAGGCATACCTCCTTTTTTGTGCTTCACTTGATTGTGCTTTGCAGATACTGCATTTTTATACAAACTGAGGGTTTTTTTTTTATATACAAACTGAGCAAGTCTGTTGGCACCATTTTTCCAAAAGCATGTGCTCATTTAATGTCTGTGTATTACATTTTGGTAATTCTCACAATATTTCAGACTTTGTCATTATTATTATATCTGTTATGGTGATCTGTGATCAGTGATCTTTGATATTACTATTGTAATGGCGGATATGGTGAAAATAGCCTGAGAAGTAGAACTGGAAGTGGAGCCTGAACTTGTCACTGAATTGCTGCTCTCTCATAATAAAACTGGAATAGGTGGGGAGTTGCTTCTTATAGATGAGCAAAGCAAGTGGTGGAGTTTACACCTGGTGGAGATGCTGTGAACATTGTAAAAATGATGAAAAATAATTTAGAATATTCCATGCATTTAGTTGATAAAACAGCAGCAGGGTTTGAGAAGACTGACTTCAATTTTGAAAGAAGTTCTAATCTAGGTAAAATGCTATCAAACAGCATCACATGCTACAGAGAAATTTTTCTTCAAGGAGTCAATCGATGCAGCAAACTCCTCTATTGTCTTTTCTTTCAGAAATTGCCACAGCCACCCCAAGCTTCAGTTAGCAGATATCAACATTGAGGCAGGACCTTCCAAAGTCCACCAGGAAAAAGATTACCACTTGCTACAGGCTCAGGTGATCAGTAGAACATTTTAGCAATAAAGTATTTTTTAAAATTAAGGTAAGATATATGCTTTTTCTTAACCTATAATGCTATTGAACACTTAATAGACTACACTACAATGTAAACATAAATTCTATATACATTGGAAAATCAAAAATTCATGTAACTGTTTATTGAGCTATTTGCTTTATGGTGGTGCCTGTAACCAAACCTGGAATATCTCTGAGATATACCTATAAATCTTATTTTGTCAACTGCACCCATTTATTCAGAAATGTGATAAAATAATACTAGTGAAAATATAATGCAGTTAACCCTTGAACGATGCTATGTGGGTCCACTTTTATTGGCTTTCTTTTCAATAAAAGTTAACTCTGAGTGTTTGTCTGCCTCTTCTGTTCCACTTTCACCTCCACCACATTTTCTGCCTCTGCCACCCAGAGACAGCAAGACCAACCCCTCCTCTTCCTCCTTCTCAGTCTAGCCAATGTGAATGCGACAAGGATGAAGATCTTTAAGATGATCTACTTCCACTTAATAAGTAAATATATTTTCTCTTCATTATGATTTTATTAATAACATTTTCTTTTCTCTAGCTTACTGTTTTGTAAGAATGCAGCATATCATGCATATAACATATAAAATATGTGTTAACTGACCATTTATGTTATAGGTAAGGCTTCTGGTCAACAGTAGGCTATTAGTAGTTAAGTTTTGAGGGAGTCAAAAGTTTTACATAGATTTTCAACTGCAAGGTGGTTGGCACCCTGAAGCTCATGTTGTTCAAGGGTTAACTGTATAGACAAAAATATGTCAATGGTTACTAATAATATTTATAAATAACTACCAACTGGGAAAATTTAGAATACAGCATCCTAAGAACAAGGAAATGCAAAATGGATAAAAATAACAAACTGTGACACCTGTAATCCCAGCACTTTGGAAGGCCGAGGTGGGCTGATCACAAGGTCAAGAGATCGAGAACATCCTGGCCAAATGGTGGAACCCCGTCTCTACTAAAAATACAAAAATTAGCTGGGTGTGGTGGCATGCACCTGTAGTCCCAGCTATTCGGGAGGCTGAGGCAGGAGAATCGCTTGAACTCAGGGGGCAGAGGTTGCAGTAAGCTGAGATTGCACTGCTGCACTCCAGCCTAGGCAGCTGAGCAGGACTCTGTCCTAACACAAACAAACAAACTGTGAAATGGTAAAATAATACTGACTCACATTACTATCTTAAGAGACTTTCAAAACAACAAAAAAATCCTTGCCCCTGCTTCTTTAAATACCATTTATTTAGATGTTCATAAATGCTTTACCTGAATAGAAAAAAAGGCAGTTGACAACAAAGTCATTTTTGCAAGCAAGAAACAAAGAAAAAAAATAAATCAAGTCCAATGTGCAGATGTCTAACCAGTGTAAATCATCTAGATTAATATCACCGTTAAATATTTTCAGAATATGTTTGTCACTTATTTTATGGCCAAATCCTAAAAAACACAGGTAACTTTTTGCCCTCTGCACTTCCCTGGTTTTAGGAGAATTGTTTTTTTACTCTACAGGGCTGCTCTTTCCTAATGCAACATCCCCATCTGGTGAAAATAGATCTTTGCAATCAAAGACTCCATGAGGTAGGAGCCATTATTTGAATTTGTGCATAAATAAAGCCATTTTAGACTAAGAGATCACAATATCACTATTTTAAAGTATATTTTGAAAGCATTTGCTTTACACTCAAAGACAAAAATCACATCAAAGTTGTTGCTACTATAGTTTTGTAGGAGAGGGCTAGGGAAGTTTCAGGAAAGAGAAGGATGCATGCTGAAGGCCATTTCTAGTAAAATTAGGACTGGCTACATTTGAAATTTATTTCAATTCCCCATCAGTTGGCAAAATGAATCCTGACTCATTTTGGAGTCTGTAGATAAAAGTACAGAACTATACCAAGAAAAGGAAAAAGCTTTATGGCAAATACATATGCATAAAACCTTTAGATATTCTTTTTCATATTTCTTGTTTAAAAAAAAAAACAGACACTTTGTGACAATCAATTCACCACAGTTAGTAAGAGTAGGCAATAAGTGAGCCAGAAGACTATAAATATGAGGTTTACAGACACTTTGGTTACGATTATCCATGTCCTGGTTTTTCCTATTAGAGCTAATGAACAGTTTCTGTTATTATTATGTATTAAAAACATATATTTATTTTAAAGTTTACTTTATTAACTGACAAATAATAATTGTACATATTCATAGGGAATATAGTGATATTCGATACATAGAATGTATAATGATCAGGTCAGGGTAATTAGCATATTCATCATTTCAAACATTTATTATTTATTTGTGTTAGAACTAGCTATTTAAAACATATATTATTGTTAATTATAGTCATCCTACAGTGGTATAGAACACTGTAACTTATTTCTCCTGCCTAGCTGAAATTTTGTATCTAACACATTTCTCCCTATCCCTCCTTTTACCCTACCCTTCCTGTCCTGTAGCATCAGTTTTTTCCTCTGTTCTACTTTTTACTTCTGTGAGATCAACTTTTTGTAGTTTCTCCATATAAATGAGTAATGTATACTAAATGTATTATATATATTTATATATGGGGAATATATATAAATTACATTTGTATATATATTTATATAATATTTATATAGAAATTAAAGTTTCCACATATAAATGAGTACATGTGGTGTTTAGCTTTCTGTTCCTGGCTTATTTCACTTAACATCCTCCAGTTCCATCCATGTTGCTTTAAATGATAAGATTTCATTCTTTTTTATAGCTAAATCGTATTTCATTGAAAACAACATATATCATATATTTCATTATTTCTTAGCTCCAGCTTATATTTGACAATGTATTTTAAAATTAAATAATTATAAGTATAAATGTTTATGCTGTTTTTATGCCTTCTGAATTATTTAAGGATATGTAAAAATGGGCCAGGAATGGTGGTTCATACCTGTAATCTCAGCACTTTTGGAAGCCAAGGCAGGTGTATCACTTGAGGTCAGAAGTTCTAGACCAACCTAGCCAACATGGCAAAACCCCGTCTCTACTAAAAACAGAAAAATTAGCCAGACGTAGTGATGCAGTCCTGTAACCCCATCTACTCAGGAGGCTGAGGATGGAGAATCGCTTGAACCTGGGAGGTAGAGGTTGCAGTGAGCCGAGATTGCCATTACACTCAAGCCTGGGCGACAGAGTGAATCTCCAAAAAATATGTAAAAATGTACTTGATAAATCTAATTTTTTGTCATACAATGGTATAGGATTGGGATACATGGAGATTATGAGAGGCAGTAAGTATAATTCCATTACAGAGAAAACTAATAAACTACTGTATCTCTGAGTTCACTGTTACTAACAAAGAAGAACAATTCTTGGTATCTCAGAATATTCCTATAAATTATAAACATATATAGCTGCTTACTCATTTCTGTTCTCCCTACTTCCAAAAGTGTGATTGCAGTCAACTAAAATTATACACAGGGATATATATATCCATAAAATAGTTGACTTCATGCATAGACACACACATCCACAGAAATATACTACAGTGCTTTATGGCAAGTAATGAATTTAACTAAGCCCATAGAGTTTTTTTAAGAGTTTTTAAAAAATCCTATAAGTCACTTGTTAATTGCTTATTCATTTAGTTCAGAATTCATCGCTAACAGTGTTTTCACTTACTCTTATCTCTCTTGTCCTATCTCTCTGGGTCTCTTTTATTTATAGCTGAGAGTGTGAGTCACACGATAGGAAATAGGGCAGTTTTTGTTCTTGGAAAAATTGCTTTCTGATCTTTTTTGCATGATAGTGATTAATTTATAAAAGCCTTTTGTCTGGCTAGCAGCTCAATTTTATTTTTATTCCATTAAGTTTCTGTGAGCATTTGATGTTGTTATTGTTCACAGAATAATAGAAAAAAATAATGTAAATTTTTAAAAAATAGTTCTTAAAGAAATGAAATAATGGCTTATTTTAGAAAGATCAGAAGCCTTCCTGATGGGGGGTAAATATAGATAATACATTTAGTATAAATTAAATACAAAGGTTATATTTAAAATAGGTGGCAATCTGGGAAAACTTCACTGTTGAAGTAAAATAAGTGCATTTATTAATATGACTTTAAAGATCCTTGATTCTAACATACTAATATAGATTTTTTCCCCACACTCTCTTACATCCTCAACTAGTAAAAAGCATATTTTCTGATTTTCTGTTTCCAGTTTCTATTTCTCCACATAGAGCAATATTTGTGGGTCTCTTTAAAGCTAATACTCTTGTAGAGGATTTCACACATACACACAAAAATATTTTTAAAAGCTAATATTTAAAAATATCAACCACATTTAATCAAGTTAAGTTGATTCTTCAAAGGCTGGATACCATAACGGTGAAGATTATGGGCTCTGAGTTTGAATCCTAAATGTTTTACTTACTAATTATTTACTTTAGGCAATAGATTAACCTCTTCGTGCATCATTTTCCCTCATCTAAAAAATGATATTTTATATATAATAGCATATAACTATAAGAGATTAAATACAAAGAAAAGTACTGCCAAATAGTATGTGTTTAATACATTTTGGTTATTATTTATATCGGCCTCAAAAATTTTTGTTTAATAGTTAATTCTATGTGTTCAGGGATTATCTTTCTAACTAACTTTGCCTACTGTAACTAAGTGCCTTATGTAAGCAAATCTTGGCCAATATTTTAATGATGATAGAGAAAAATATTATCATTTAGGTCCAATAATCTAAGAAGTTTATTTAAGCCATAGAATCATACATAGAAAAGCAATATTTCTTTTTTTCAAGAGAATTAAATCATTTATTGATTATACATGATAATGGATGATATACAAGCTTCGTTCCCATCTATAATTTTATCTGGTACAATTATTCAATTTAGATATATTGCATAGGATGTTCCAAGAATCATTTTTATAACCAATAACTCCATGATTTTGCTTGGGCAATCCCTTTGAATCGTGAACTTCAGGTTACAACAGTAACTATGAGTTCAACTACACTAAGTTTTCTAAAGACAATGACTTCTCTGCCCAAGCAGGTTGTATATGAATTCCAAATAGAATCTGGCATCACCCTGAAGGAATTCTAACTTCACACTGTTGGGGAAATTTACCAAGATGGCTTCAGAGTATACTAACTTTACATAGCAAATTAAAAAAAAAAAAAGACATCTATTTAGCTTCACAATCAGACTATTACATTTAGCAATCAACAGCATGAGTGCAAAAAAAATAAAAATATACATTAAAACCTTTTGTTGGAATGTTTTATACTTTCCACAGAATAGAAACTAAAATAACCTGTTATACAATTAGTCACAAATACAGTCCTTGTGTTTTTCGCCCATGCACCTGAGTATTTGTCTAAAACATTTCTTCTCTGTAATAGCTAGGCTCTGCTACCACTGTGCTTGGCTGAGTTCACAAACCATTATAACCTGTAGCTTCCCTGTCACTTCTCTGGCTCTTCTCTCCTGATAAGCTCTGTTTCCTAATTAAAATCTGCCACTGCCATAGCTACTGCTGCTACTGGAACAACCATAGCCACCTTGGTTTAGTGGCTTGGCAAAGTATTGGCCTCCACCACCATAGGGGCCAGAGCTTCTGCCTCCAAAGTTTCCTCCCTTCACGGGTCCAAAACTTGAAGACCGATTGTTGTAATTGCCAAAATCTTTGTAGCTTCCACCACCTCCAACACTGCTTCCATTATTACCAAATCCATTATAGCCATCCCCGCTGCCACCAAGGCCACCACAACCACTGAAGTTTCCTCCATGACCAGTTGTCATTCCCACCAAAAACACTCCCATGGCCACTACCAAAGTTTCCAGAACCACTTCGACCTCTTTGGCTGGATGAAGCACTAGCCAGCTCTTGCCTTGACAGGGCTTTCCTAACTTCACAGTTGTGGCCATTCACAGTATGGTATTTCTTAATGACAGTCTTATCCATGGAGCCATGGTCGTCAAAGGTTACAAAGGCAAAGCCTCTTTTCTTGCCACCACCTCTGTCAGTTATGATTTCAATCACTTCAACTTTTCCATACTGTTCAAAATAATCTTAGGTGATGTTCTTCAGTATCTTCTTTAATGCTACCAACAAATATCTTTTTCACAGTTAGGTAGCCATCTGGTATTTGAGAATCTTCTCTTGAGACAGCTCTCTTTGGTTCCACAACTCTTCCATCCACCTCATGTGGCCTCCTCCACAGTGGCATATGTGACAAACCCAAAGCTCCTGGAGGGCTTGGTGTTTGGATCACTCATTACCACACAGCCCATGAGAGTTCCCCACTGCCCAAAATGGCTCCTCAGGCTCTCATTGGTTGTTTCAAAGCTCAATCTTCCAATGAAGAGCTTCCTCAGCTGTTCAGGCTCTTTAGGACACTCTGACTTAGACATGATGGCAGGGCAAAGAAAGGACTTTAACAATGCTTCCTCAGCGGCATCCACAGGCAGAATGCAGCAAGCTCAGGAACATATCTCAGCAATATTTTTTAATATTTGAAAAAGTTGTTTGTTTTCACAGATTATTTTTTCTTTCCTATTAAAAATTTTATTTAGAACTTTTTTCAGATGTTTCTTTCAAGCTCGTGCTGATTTTTGGCAAAACTATCACTATGACCTCTACTTCAACAGGCAATTTTTTTCACATATCACATTATGATAGTCTATACATTAATGAATTTTAAATAAAATCTTTTAGCTATCTCTTTAGAAAAACAATATTAACAGATGAATAGATATAGAAAATGTGGTACATATTCGCAATGGAGTACTATGCAGCCATAAAAAAGAAAGAAATCCAATCATTTGCAACAACATGAATGGCACTGAAGATCATTATGTTAAGTGAAATAAGCCAGGCACAGAAAGACAAACATCACATGTTCTCACTTATCTGTGGGATCTAAAAATCAAAACAATTGGACTGATGGACATAGAGAGTAGAAGCATAGTTACCAGAGGCAGAGAAGGGCATTGGGGATCTAGGAGGGAAGTGGGGATGGTTAATGGGTACAAAAAGAAATAACCAGAAAGAATTAATAAGACCTACTTGATGGCACAATAGGATGACTATAGTCAATAATAACATAATTGTACATTATAAAATAACTTAAAGAGTGTAACTGGATTGTTTGTAACTTATAGGATAAGTGCTTGAGGGGATACATACCCCATTCTCCATGATGCACTTATTTCACATTGCATGCCTGTATCAGAACATCTCATGTATCCATAAATACGTATATATATATACATATATATATATAAATACATATAGATATATTTATATATATCCCCCCCTCAAAAAAATAAAATAAAAATAGAAAAATGGTGTTAAAACTGAGTGACTGGCCAGGCACAGGGGATCATGCCTGTAATGCCAGTACTTTGGGAGGCCAAGGCAGGAGAATTTCTTTAGGCCAGCAGCTTGAGACCAGCCTGGACAACACAGTGAGATCCTATGTCTACAAAAAATGAGAAAACTTAGCCAGATGCGGTAATGGGAATCTGTAGTCCCAGCTACTCAGGAGTGAGGATCACTTGAACCCCGGAGTTTGAAGTTATAGGAGCCATGATCATGCCACTGCACCCCAGTGTGGCCAAGAGAGAGATACTGTCTCTAAAAAAACAAAACAAAACAACAAAATCTGAAGTAAATTAAGACTACAAATTGGAAAAAAATATATTCAAGCCTCCAAATGGAGACAAGACATTCAGTGATTTAAATCACAGACAGACATGGGAAGCACAGACAAGCAAAAGGACCTTTGAGCCTTTGCTCAAAAACATACAACTTGTTTTATGGGATAAATCAATATTTCTTTGAAGTTTAAAATGTGTCATGTTAGGCACAGTTGGAAAATTGAATATTTTAAAAGTATTTTGGGTCATTTTGCATTTTTATTCCAGAAGCAAACACAAAAACTTTTATTTAAATCTTGAAAACCCATAATAGGTACAAATCTCAACGCTTTTAGCAAAGGTTAAATTTTCAGATTTAGTGTGTAGGAAAAGCAAGAGAAAAAAGACTTTTCTAGTGTATCAAACTGTTATTTTTTTTATTTTTCTTCAAGAGTATTAAAGGTTTTCACCATGGAACCTCCAGTTCAATGATATCTAAATTACCAGAAAAAATATATGTAAAGTCACTGGAGGACTTTGAAAGCAAAGATATGAAACACAAACTCATTTTAAGCCTACAGATGGCCTGAGGGTTTTTAGAACATTATTCAGCAACATTTAGTATTTGATCATGCCAGAGTTTCC
Organism: Sapajus apella; assembly: GCF_009761245.1. NCBI lineage: Eukaryota > Metazoa > Chordata > Mammalia > Primates > Cebidae > Sapajus > Sapajus apella. The sequence goes on along the minus strand of NW_022436944.1, from coordinate 19,816,934 downwards.
TTATTTAGAAAACATTTCTGCTGTGTAAATGACATATCCAAGAGAAAACTGTAACTGTTCACAAACGAGGTTGGATTTACTTTTTAATAATTTACAAATTCCCAAACTCTAACCGGTTTGTGATTTTAAAGTACCAATGATCATCTCCGAAAGTCACGAAGTTACTGAGTATTAAATCTCAAAAAATGCTGTGCTAGAATTTTGAAAGGTGCCTCAATTCATCTGTTGGACATTTCTATCTCTAGGGAAACAGTGGGGAATAACAGTGTTGTTGAGAAACAGAGATAGTGACTGCAGATGGCGGGATAAGCAGAGAGGAGGCTGCCCATATGCTAAAGAGAAACTGAGTGAAAATAATGGCTGGACCTCTTGGAAATGGACCAGTATTCACATTTCTAAGTAAGATTTACAGGACTTAATTACTGCCTTCTGTGGGAAATAAAGGAGTAGACAGAATCAAGCATAATTTTAGGATTTTTATTTTGGAAGAAAAGATATTTGATTGGGCTATTATACTGAAAAATAAAAGAAATGAAAGGAAGAAAAGAAATAAATTTCTATGTGGACATAATGTTTTTAAAGATGTTCTGAATGGAGATGGCTAATGAGCAATTGGATAGGCATAGAATAGTTTTAAAGCAAAGCGTATTTTGTAATAAGAGTTGAGAAAGTATAGAAATCAGCAAATACAGTGTTATCTCAAGTGTAGCAGTGAAGAGAAGAAAGGGGGTTGCAAGGAAAGGCTGTTTTGTTTTCCTTGTTTTGTTTTCCTTGTTTTGTTTCTGTTTGCTTCGGGTGCTGTGGAAGGCAGAATTCTAAGATGATCCCCAATGAGACTCACACTTGCATAATCCCCTGCAACGATATGGTGCTCTCACGCTTATGATACATGGTACTTTATATGGTAACAAGATTATCTTGGGTGGGTCTGACCTAATAAGGTAAGCCTTTTGGAAGCTCAGCTTCTCCAGCTGGCCTCCAAAGTCATCAGAGGGATGACTTACAAATCGCCTGGAAAACAAACAAACAAACATCCATGCTGTGAATAACCTGTGGAGAGGTCACATGGCAAGGACCTGCAGGCAGCCTCTGGGAACAGCCTCTAGTCATCTGCCAATAAGAAAGCAGGGACCTCAATACCACAACCTCAAAGAACGAAATGTTTTCAACAACCTGAATAAGGTTGGAAGAGAATCCTGAGGCTCAAATGAGATGGTAACCTTGGCCGACAACTTCATTTCAGTCATGAGAGACCCTGAGCAGAGAACCACACCACGACACGTGAGACTCCGGATCCACATCAACGGCAAAATACGAATTTGCGTTTGGTTTAAGCTGCTGAGTTTGTTGTAATTGTTATGCGGCAATATAAAGCTAATAAAGGTGTTTTCTGTCTGCTTCATTTTTACTCTATGGTGGAGGGTGAGGAAAAGGCTCAGAATAAAAGAAAGACATTAAAGATCTTGAAAAACCATAATGGGCACATAATGCAATGAACCTGGACTTGGGTCATTCTTTGAGGAAACAAGGGATAGAGAATATGTATAATCATATGTGTAATTCTCTCTCTCTCTCTCTCTCTCTCTCTCTCTCTATATATATAT
>NW_022436944.1:19804679-19815230 GCF_009761245.1 Sapajus apella | reverse complement strand
ACATATATATACATATATACACATATATATACTGTATATATACAGTATATATATATATATATACTGTTGTATATATATGTATATATATACACATATGTTGTGTATATATATATTCATGTGCGCTATTGGATATTGAAGGGTGGGCAGTTATAGATAATACTGGTGGATCTATTTTCTCTAACAAGTATGAGGGGAGGGTGTACGGTTAAGATTAGGAATTTGTGGAAGAGACACAAAGATGGCTTTTGGTCTATAGAGTCGGGTATCTTCCTTTTTAGAGGAAATCCTGTGGAAAAGCCAAGTCTCTCCATTCTTTCAGAATGAATATTTCCAAAAGAGAGTTGAAGAACTGAAGAATTGGATTATTCAATTTAGACTGCATGGCTACATTCATGCTTGTGACTTATTTTAAGAATCCATGGTGGAAATGGGGAATCACTTTATTGTTACATTGTAGGTCTCTTATTATTTCCCCTAAAATTTTACCACAATGAATTTTAAAAAGAAAAAGAAGAAAATGATGGGGCATTGAGCAAGCGATCTTCCTGTGTTCTGTTCACCTTCATTTATACTTTCTTTAGGATTTGATTGGTGAGAGGTGATCTCTTTTCTTCAGATACATCCCACAACTTGTCCATAAAACGTATCTGATCATGGAAGATTATAATTATTAATTTAATTATTTTTTGTTATTAATATACCCTGGTTTTTCTATTTCTTCTTGATTCAATTTTAGAGATTTATGATTATCTATAAATAATCCATTGCATCTAAGTTTCCAATTTACAGTCGTGAAGTTATTGACGATAATTTTATAGCTTTTAAAAATTTAGATTCCATTTGCATTTATACTCTCATTTTTGTTCCTAATATTATTTATATGTGCCTTGTTTTTATTCTCTTGAGTGATCTTGCCTGAATTTTAATATTGTTTTATTCTTTTCAAGGAACTACTTTTGTTTTATAGCATTTCTTATTGTTGTACTTTTTATTAATTTCTGCTGTTTTTCTTTTTCTTTCCCTCTTTTATTTACTTTGGAGTTCTCTAGGGTTATTTCTTTGTCTTTTTCTTCTGTCTTCTATTTGTAAATATATTTTTTTTCAAGTAGTTTAGGAGAGTCTCATGTTTCCAAGATTAAGGGAAGGGAAGGTTTTCTGTGGCTTCATTTCTGATTTCTTATCACTGTAGTCCATTAATGTAGCTTACAGTGTAGTTATTTTTGGAACTTTTCTGAGATTTCTACGTGATTTAAAAGGTGTTCACTTTTTGTAATGTTCCATGGTGAAATGTTACACATTTTCAATTTGCGGGATGGAAAACTGTAAGATATGTATTACATAAAACTCACCTATGTTAAACTTTTCTGATTGCGTCTACTTGATTTTGTCAATTTCTGGAAGGAATATGTTAAAATATACTACTGAGATTGGATTGATAAAATCTCATTTTAAATTAGTTATATTTTACTTTATAAACTTAAACCCAAAGTATTAAATACATAAAAGTCTCTAATTATTATAATATCTTACAAATTGCTCCCTTTATCAGTACAGGATGCTGCTCTTTGCCCTACCAATGATTTTCCCATTATATTCTGTTTTGTCCAATAAATAATGTTGCTATATAATTTTTATTTTAATTAGAGTTGCCTGTATACATTTTCTCTCACCATTTTTTCTTGTATTACTATGTGGTTTTTTTCCCACAGCTGTGTCTTTTGAAAACATAATAAATCAGGCAGACAAAAATGAGAAGAGTTTAACAACATAAGTGAGCTTGATATAATATATAACTTACAATATTCTATCCTGCAAATAGAAAACGTGTTCTTGTCAAACACACATTGAACATTACAAAACAATGGAACACCTTTTAGATTACACAGGAATCTCACAAAATTCTCAATAATAACTATTCTGTAAGCTACATTAATTGGCTACAATGACATAAAATTAAAAAATTAGAAGTTTTTAATAATAAGTGGATACAATTCCAATTTTCTCTGCATATTTTCTTTGCTTTTCAATAGAATTTTATTTTTTCTCTCTCTGCTGATGTTAATATAAATTGTCATGTTTTATCGAAGTATAATTAAAAATTATTCTTTAAATTGGTAGATTGACTTATTTATTTGGAAATCACTCTCTTGGATATTTAGAATACATCAGTGAGCAAATAAGACAAAAAAAAAATCCTGTTCTCATGGAGCTCTCATTCTGATTAATATTAATAGTTGTGTTTAGATTCTATTCTAAAGGGTTTATGTATACCACATCTTTTATTCCTCACAATAAACCTATGAGATAGTTACAGATAAAGCAACAGTCACACAGATGAATAAAGTACCTGGCCAAATGGAGACAGCCAGGATTTAAATGGCCATGCAATGTGACTTCTAAGACTTACCCCTCAATCACCACATTGAATACTACTTAAAGTTGAACAGTTTACAACCAGTATATTTCTTTTTAAGTAATTGGTTTGATACATTATTCAAAACAACCAATTGCAGGTCATAACTTCTTTAATAATAGAATTCTATATTAAGGTTATGTAAAGAACTTAATAGTTGCTAATAAAATATAAGCACACTTTACTATTTATTCGCTGGATTTGGGAAATGTGACTTAACAATCTCATGTTTCTCAAATATAATACTTAATGGATAAAACAAACTCTTAGAGCAACGAGCCCTTGGTTAAATACAGATTTTGATATATATGAGCAGATCATGTTAAAAGTTTGTCCTGTGACTTCCTGATGGTCATTGAAAAGGAAATTTACAGCCGGGTGCGGTGGCTCACGCCTGTAATCCCAGCACTTTGGGAGGCCGAGGCGGGTGGATCACGAGGTCAAGAGATCGAGACCATCCTGGTCAACATGGTGAAACCCCATCTCTACTAAAAATACAAAAAAATCAGCTGGGCATGGTGGCACATGCCTGTAATCCCAGCTACTCAGGAGGCTGAGGCAGGAGAAGTGCCTGAACCCAGGAGGCGGAGGTTGTGGTGAGCCAAGATCACGCCATTGCACTCCAGCCTGGGCAACAAGATAAGAAAAGGAAATTTACAGAAAACTCTCCTTTTGAATATGACATATTTTTGAATTTTGACATATTTAATGAATATGGACATATTTATATTAGTGGAAATGGAATGTCTGAGACTTTGAGAACAGAACCCAAGTTCATAGCTGTGCTTACACTTGCATTGCATTATTTCCTATGTTATATTCTCCCACATTGATTACAGACAAAGGTTATTTTGGGTATATATACTAATATTTTGTGACTGTTATTCCTGCTTCATTACATCCTGTCTTTCTTGACTTCTTTCACTCTCCTCTGTGGCCTCCTCACTAAAGGGCTCTGAGGTGTTAGTTAGACAGACAGCTTTATACACTGTTTCATGAGATTCCCATTGTTTTAAAATCCACCTAAAAGGCTCAGAGTTTAGAATAAGCTATGGAAAAAGGAGAGCATGTGTTATAATTCAACTTAATCATAATAGAACAGAAGAGACCATTTTTGTTATTGTTGCTACTCCTCTGTGGTAAGTACCGCCTTAAGAGGTCCTCACAGTGTATTTGTTCTTACTTCCTATAATAAACTACTGTATTTCATAAATTTCATAATTAAGGAAAACAAATAAAAGTTTGAGATGTTGCTCTGGTTTATTTTTGATAACATGCTATTTCAAGTTGACATCATAATTCATGCCTTTAACATGAATCATTTTAAATATTTTCTAGTAAAATTGTCAATTTCCAGAATATTCTCTGAATAAGTATGGCCTGCAAAAATATTCTTAAGGTATAAAGCAATTGTTAAAGATCAACCCTTCAGCAGAACAAAATAAAATCAAATTATTGATGTATCTATATTTTATTAATTTACCCCCTATGTCTCATCTCATACTGGTAATTGACAAAAAGAGAGAACATTAAATGTTACCAAATAGAACCTTACACATCAAACTCAGGAAGAAGAGAATTATCAGCTTTCCAAATGTATGCATTTATAACTTTAATGGTCCAAAATAGTCAATTGCTAAATGGTAAATCCAAGAGACTTAGACCGCTTACAAAGTGGAATCAGAATGGCATAAGTCAGCAGAGGTATATGGACTTCTTAGCAGCAGAGAACAGAAAAAAACATAAAAACCACAAAAGGACAGCCTCTGGGGAAGCTCTCACACATTCAGGCATGCTCTCTGGTTAGAGCAGGCTAAAACTCAAAACTTTTATTTCCAACCTTTGACCCTGGACATCTGGAAGCCCAATGTGAGTCAAACAGAAGGAAGTTTTCTTTTCTGTTTCAAAAACTTCATGGGGGGGAAATAAAAAGCTTTAAGCATCTAGCATCTATTATGCTAGCAAAAGCTACTAATATTTATGTACTTGGTTGGAACTCTATGGAATGTTTGGTTAGGAAACGGATCCCTCAAAACCTTCAGACTGCCACATTGCTTGTTTCTAAAGGATTTAGACAATGGCTAAGATAAGCAAAAATAACTTAGTACTTTGATGCTCTTTAATGGCTTAATTTAATAGACATCCTCCAATTTCAGAATTCAAATAAATATGCTGAAGCATTTTTTTATCAGGACACACTTGCATAACACATATATATTTGATACAGTGTGTATTTTACCTGCATCAAAATTGTAGTCATTATATTACATTTTAAAACATAACAAAAATGTAATAGTGGCTTTACTTTGACTATATTAAAATTAAATAGTTATGTTGTGAACTAAGTTATATGAGAAATATCTTTTTTCTCTTTTAAATAAAAATTATTTCTTATGGCATATTAAATTTTTGTTTGATCATCTCTAATATATATAGTCAGTTAATTCTGAAGTATAAGATAAACATTTAGCCACGTAAAGATAGACAGCATAGTAAATGGAGAAAAACACAAGCTTTAGGTCATAGACATTTGATCTTAGTCATTCAGACACTTGTCAGCTGTGAAATCTTGGAAAAGTTATTTAGCTTTTCTGAGCCCAGTTTCCTCATCTGTAATAGGCATTTTGCAGTAAGTATATATCATGATTATTGTGTGAAGGAACAGTGATCTTTGTGGAACATAGAGTAGACCCTTAATAAATGCCATCATCATAATTATCTTTATCAACTTTATTATTAAAATGTTAGAAAATCCATCCAGTGGGACTAGATAAGTTCCAGAATTTTTAATTGCTCATGCAAATCTAAGTAGTAGCTGTGATCTTAATAATTCTTACAGCCCCAGGGGTCGTGGCAGAATATAAAAGAGAAACTCTCTCCTTTGTGCACAGAAACCACACACAGGGATAATTGGATGTTGGTCAGTTAAAAAAAAAAAAAAAAAAGCTAGAAAATTCTTCTGGCATTTGATTAAATTATATTGCATAAAACCGTATCTATATTATGAATATTAACTATCGTGGTAAATGTTAATCATTAGTAAAAGTCTCTTCGTGACTTACACTTCTTTCATCACCATAGAAAAGACATTATATTACCATGCAGTTTGCCAAAATGAATTGACTTGGAAATAAAGCAATTTCTATTTGTAGTCTGTTTATTTCTTTTCATGGGACTGACTTAATATTTTCTGTGGTGTGTGGTTTGTGTTTTTCTGCCAAGATTTCTTTGGAAGATTTTGATCCATGCTAGGAATTCATACTTAGTTATGTGGCAAGAATTGAAAATATTTATGCATTTCAAACATTTTATTTACTTCAAAGAATAACCATCCTTATTTGTGTTTTTGATGTTACCTGCTTTAACAAAAAATAATTTATATTTATATCAACTATTGCCTAAAAATGCAATTTTAAATATATTCTGATACTATCTACACAACTGTTACTATTTGAAGTGTATTTTGACATATAAATGCTTTCCACAGCCTGTATTTTCTGATCTATGTAAAAGGAAGTTTATATTTATACAGTTACATTAATCCCAGAATTTATAATTATAATATTTTTAAATCATTTAAAATAAAGAACTAAAAAGCGAAAAATAAAGTCAACACCCCCATGCAATATACCTACTGTTTTATGGAACCAAATGAATAGCTAAAGTACCAGTTGCCAAATATGCTCTTGTGAATCTGGGCTCCCTATAGTTGGGAGGGCACATAACTACAGTTTCTTTAAAAAGTGCACACTTTGATTTTCAGCCTCCACAGTTTTTATCAATACAGGAGCACAAAAGAAAAATGATTTTGGTTTCTTTTGCTTTCTGTTATTTTTCCTTATTTCTTTCTTTTAAAATCTCATGCCTATGTTTTCTCTTCCTCTGCAGTTCACACAGCATAGCACTTCCTGAAAATGCACATGTAATTTCCATTAGCTATAATGGAACTTGCACGCATCAAGTAGAGAACAGGCCCCACTGCATAGTGTCTTTCTTGTGTGGGATTGTGAGCACTTGATCTACATTATGACAAACCCCTTGACAAGTTCTTTGGGCACTTTGTTTATTATCAGGGAAGGCCAGTCACATCTTGGACACACAGAAACAGACCCCTTCCAGATGGCTACCTGTCTTTGCACATGGCCAAAATATGGAGCTTCCCTTTCCCATGCAGACAAATGTTTTTACAAGCATTCTTGATTGTGCTTTATGGAAAAATTCAAACATGGATAAAAAGCAATTGGTGTACTTGCAAGTGTAAAAGAAAATGTGGTACAAATGTAGTTTATGGCTCTTCTAGTACTCACCATTGACTGGGAACTAGGAACAATCATTTTGTCAAATTTAGAACCCAATTAGATCTTATACTCTAAATTTAGAGCCAGCTTTTAGCCTCTGGGGTTCCATTTCCAATATTCAATATCAGATTCTCTGCATTTATCATAGAAATAACAAGGCAATAGAAATCATTGTATTCTACAATGTGTATGCTACATTCCACATTTATGTGATTGTATAGTTATTCTTGACAATAAGGAGACTGATGCATACTGTTTTAGAACTGTTTAAATGAATATCTAAAGCCACACAAGTTGATGGCATAGCCTATTCTAAATTTAATAGCAAAAATGATTGACCCTGTTTGCTGGCTTTTGATTACTAAATATTCCTTGCTCTGGTAGAAGAGCTCCCAGTCAGAATTCTCACAACAGCTTTTCTCTTCTAAACAGTTGATGTCTGCTAGATATGGGTAAAAAAAGAGATGTATTATACGGGCTGTGATGGTTAATTTTATGTGTTAATCAGCTTGGCTAGGCCATAGTATCCAGATATTTGATTAAACATTATTCTAGGTATTTCTATGAAGGTACATTTTAGATTAGTTTAATATTTAAATCAGTAGAGTTTAAGTAAAGCAAATTATCCTCTATAATGTGGGTGGGCCTCATTCAATCAATGGAAGGTCTTAATAAAGACAGAACTCTCACAAAGAAAAAGAAATTCTACCAGCTGACTGCCTTCAGACTCAAAGTGCGGAATCAACTCTTTCCTGGCTCTCAAGACTGCCAGCCAACCCTGCAGATTTGGGACTTACCAGCCTTCACAATTAGGAAAGCCAATTCCTTAAAATCTTTCTCTCTCTCTCTCTCCATTTGCGTGTGTATGTGTGTGTGTGTGTGTGTGTGTGTTTGTGTGTGTGTCTGCACGTGTCTCACTCTTCCTCTATTTATCTATCCATTATATTGGTTCTTTTCTCTAGAGGACCCTGAAGAGCCTTGAACCATGGGTTAACAAGTCTTTTTCACTTTTCCCCTGGTAGACTACTCATTCTAAACCCACTTCAGGGACCCATCACCTACAATATAAAATTGTGAATTCTACTCAAAGAGAAGTGTCTAAGATACTCAAAAGTTTACCTGAAAAAACTTAAAATAAAAAAAAATTACAATTGTATTTCATAATAGCAGCCACAAGGCATAGGCCTATTTAAAGTCAACAACAAGAACCACTATATAGAATTCAAACTTATGTGCTTTCCAGAATTTAACTGTGTGATAGCCAAAATGATTTCCTAAACAGGAACTCAGCCACAAAAAGAAAGGAAAGAGGGAAGGAAGGAAGGAAGGAAGGGAGGGAGGGAGGGAGGGAGGGAAGAAAAGAAAAGAAAAAAAGAATACTTCAACAAAGCAACTAAACAGTTGAGATCTAACTGAGCCAATATTTTTCAATACTCATTTTAGGAAAATTGATTGCCGAAATATTCAGCCAATCTGATATTCACAAGTGTCAATCCAATGTATACGGTAAGGACATCAGAATATTATTTGCATTGTGTTTTTCAATACAATTAACACCAGAATTCAAATAACACTATTGTGTCGTTATCATTGTTAATACTTGGTCTGTGTCCCTCCTAATATATAGACAGAGATAGCTAGAGATAGAGGTAGATACAGATTTTCTCATACAAAATACCATGCTAGGCACTGATGATCCAACAGTGAACCAGAAAAGCAGTCTCTGTCCAAAGATTTTACAGTCTGCTAGGAAATACAGAAGAACAAACACAAAATCATATTACAGTAGGAGAAAGTGTCATGATTTGAAACTTGGACTGTATTGGGAGTACAGTGGGGACATAGATAATCTGATCTTGGTCATCACGAAAGGAAATCTAAGAAGAGAAGTAAGAAAGCAGATGTTAAGACAGTAGAGGGAAATTAAGTGTTGAGGCAAAATTTCATTGATAAAGATGAGCTCAATTATCCAAGTACACATTTCCTCCTTTTCTGTTTAAAGTCTCCACATTTTCAAGGAATTTCTTCTATTCACTTTGTATGTGGGAAACCAGTCTTTGTATTTGTGTGCCCAACTGTGACACATTAAAAAAAAAAAGAAATCTGGTGTATGACTGCTTAAAAGTTGGCATGATGTTATGATACTGTCATTTGTAACTCCATCCACAGAATACTGTCAATGATACAGGCTAGTGAAAAGGAACAAAGGAAGTGATTATGCAGACATTATTTACATTTCCTTTTGGAATACAGCCAGAGATAAACACAGCCACAGAGAAACTCTACATTGACAAAACCTTGCTGCCTCAATGTTGTGGCTAGAAGTAACAAAGAAAAAAGCAAGACTAGTTTCTCCCAAACAGCTTTCTATGGGATCAATATGTGTTCTGGAAGAACAAACCAACAAAATGGCAAGGGAGCCTGATACTAGTAACAAATAACATTATTTTTCTAAAAAAAAAAAAAGTGTTATATAGATGGGCTCCAAAAATTACATATATTTAGATAGTTTTTTATGCAAAAATTGCCTGAGATGTGCCACCATAGAGAAACCTAGAATATTGCATGAGCAATATATGAAGCATGGCATTCAAACTGCCCAGTTACACATAGGCAGTATAGTCCAATAACCATCTCATCTTATGTCATCTGTTAAATGACTGTTGATCCATATTGTTTATTTGTGATATACCTGGTTCTTACTGCATATTTAACATTTAAATTAAAGATAGTGTCAACATATGAAGCTGTTTTTGTTTTTTGTTTTTTTTGTGTGTGTGAAACACCTTTTTGCTTGTTCCTTTATGCAAGCAGCCTTTAGCGTTCATGAGTCTTTGCTTTTTGGGAAACGTGATTATTTTAAGTTTAATCATCAAATAAGTTTAGGAAATACTGTTCTGAATAACCTGAATAATAAAAAATTTACTGATAGATAATTATAATGAATCAAATTTGGACTAGGCATCAGGAGTTCCATTATTTACATATCAAATAAGCTAATCAAATGTTGCTATTTCCATTAGAAGTGAAAGCATACATTTCTCTTATGTTGTATGTGAAACAACACAAGTAAGTCGTGATAAAAGTTAAAGAGCTAATTAACTTTATGTACATGTTCAAGGATATGATGAATTTCTATTTTGTTCTTTTTTACTGTTTAAAATAGGCACATTTCTGAAAATTGAGTGGGTTCCCATTTGGAACTTCACAAAATGTTGGTCTTTCTCTACTATAGTCAGCAAATAGAAAAACAGAATATGTCATATGACATTACCATTCTAGGTTATAGGTCATCAATCTAAATTACATGATAACATAAATACACAATATGCTATTATAAGAGGCAGTAACACAGCACCTAGCATGTCATAAGCATTCAGTAATTAGATGAATAAATGAAAGAAGAGATGAACGAAGGTATGAGGCAAATGAATGCAATGGAAAGGGTGTGGGATTTGAGTCAAAAGTCTTACTTGGATTCAGGTTCTAGTTACACTTGCCATAGTAACTTAGGAAAGACATTTCACATCTCTGGACTTCTTCAGAGTATTTTTTACAAGAATCAAAAGAGATTATATGTAACTTTATTATGGTAATTTACGGCTGCTACCATTATTATTAATAGCAATAGTCTTAATAGCATTGTTCTAAGTTGCTGCAATAAAGAAAAGTTTGAATTTAGTATCACAACATTAAAAAATAAAGGTATTTTTAGGAAAGTGGTACTTAATTAGGAAAAATTCTAGTTTAGAGTGACCACAGCCCCAGGCTTCATGCAAGGGAGTCCTGTGTATCAAAGAAAAGAAAAAAAAAAAAAAAAAAAAAAAAAAAAAAAAAAAA